>NC_056739.1:1316913852-1317133852 GCF_019279795.1 Protopterus annectens
TGCTTTATATAAAATGTTGATCTGTTTAATGAGCTTTATGTTCCAACATGTGATTTTCTGTTGTTAAGATTTTATATTTTGTTTATTTAAAATGTAAGTAGGGATGAGCTAGTCTGAGGCATTTCAGTTTTGGCATTTTATGAGGTGAATAGCCATGGTATTTTACTACCACAAGTTGATTACGGTTAAGATATATAGCTGGTGGTTGTTAGTGCTGTACTGATTTCGAGTATTCTGTGATATTATCATTCTAACTGTAGTATTTATGCTGTTTTTCACATTTGGGTATAGATAATAAAGTGTTTAACAAACACTGGTATGGTTTGCTCATGAGAGAGAAGCTTGAGTGACCAAACAGAACTAGACATAGGTAACCCAGCATTACCAACATACACGTGTGATTTATTTGTATTATACAATGATATTCTTTAGAAATCTCTTGCCTTTTTAAAATAATATCATAGTATGACAGAACTTCTGCTCCAAGCCAACTTCTCTTATGCATATAGCCACGTACATGACAGTGCTTGCTTACTACATATTATGTATTAATACATGCAGTGCCGATATGCTTTTTTGTTTGTTTTATTGAGTCACTGGACTACTCATTTATGTGGGTGTTTGCTAGATGATGCTTATATGACAGCTACACTGTGAGTTATCCAAATGGTGCCTTTCTGAAATATATTTTAGTTTAGGGGAAATGTGAGTGTTTGGTGAGTTGAAATTTATTTCTTTGATATTAAACTAGATTGCTGATTTTTTTCTCACTAAGCCAAGTACTGAATATGGCAACTATATATTATTTTTTAATGTACAATAGTGGTGATGTGTATTATGATTTTTTGGTTTGCACTAGTTTGTGTAATATTTTTATTTCTGTATTATTTCTGTATAATAAATAGTATTACTGTGGAACTTTTCTCCCCGGGACTCCACTGAAAAAGGACTGCACAGCTCAGTTGGACCAACCCGGTCAACAAATGTAAAATAAATAAATAAATAATGCTAGATTTACAACGAGTACATCTAAGGAACAACCAATTGTAAACATGTGTCAGTGTTGATTAACCTTTTGGGCTCAGTGGACAAATTTACCACTACTGGAATGCTCATGGAGTCATGCTGATTTTATGTAGCTCATTTGAATAGTATGTTGTTCATCTCATTATACAATATAAAGTTAACAGTACAAAAATCCATAAAACATAGTAATTTCCTGTTGCAGTTTTCCATAGTCCTCATTTTGCCATTTCCTTACATAGCATACCTCCCAACTTTTCATGTTATCGTTCATTATGTTCTTGTTAGAAATGTGTCACTTATACATACTATGTAATTTATAATATCTGAACATTTAGTTTTTCAGCTGCTAGTATCACAGACACACACACACACACACACACACACACACACACACACACACACACACACACACACACACACACACACACACACACTTTCTTGTACGTACACACACACAAACAAGTGTACACAAATGCACAGAAGAAAACAAGAAATCTGCTACTGCTTATCTAAGGCAGCAACTACATTTATTTTTTAAAATAAACCCTACAGAATATCAGTGACCTTTTTGGCTAGTAAAATGCACATAGATTTAAACTTGTTCCACTAGCATATGAGTTGCTTACCCAGTTATGGTGTTGGTTATTCATATGAACTTTTTACCAAATTATGGTGTTGGTGTTTCAGGTTTAGATAACTCTACTTGATTATTTGTATAAGCCGCAGTGGTGCAGCAGTAGTTTTGTCGCCTCACAGCAAGAGGTTCTCCCATTCAAATTTTGGCTGGAGTGCCTTCTGTGTGGAGTCTGCATGTCCTCCCCATGGTCGAGTGGTGTTTGGAAGACATGTGTGAATGGGCGTGCCTTCCGTGAAGGTTGGGTGTGGGGCTGGCACCTTGGCACTGTAAAAATCTACTGCCAATCATTAGCGGACCGGAGTTCCGCTGTGGTGACCCCTAACCAGGAAAAGCCTAAAGAAGACATTGATTATTTGTATGTTTACCTCTTTCTCATTTTGGAAAGAGTAGGAGTGCTGCTGTGTTATCTCCAAGTGAAGGCATGTAGGAAGACTTTGACACCACAGAACATAGACAGCTGTATATGCATGTACATGTTTGTTTGTGTGTGTGTGTGTGTGTGTGTGTGTGTGTGTGTGTGTGTGTGTGTGTGTGTGTGTGTGTGTGTGTGTGTGTGTGTGTGTGTATGTATCAGGGTGGTGTTTTGGGCAATAACTCAGCAGCTCATTCTAGCAATTACTTCTGCCATACTAATGTGTCAGATGTATATGTAAAGTCTGGAAATATATAGCAGATTCTCTTTGCCCTCCCTAACTGAGCACATTACTGAATAAAATTATGGGTAAAGGTCAGTTTGCTTAGAGATGGCAAAGACACTTGTTAATTAATGATTCTGATAATAAATGTTGGCTCATTTCAAGGAAAAATGCAGGTGGCAGAAATAATTGACAAAAACACAAGATGGACAGGGATAGCACAGTGAGGCAGTGGTCGCTGGAGTAGAAAGTTACTTCTGCTGTTTGCTTCTTGGTTGAAATGCCTTTTATATAGAGTCTACACATCCTCCTTTTATTCATGTGGTTTTCTCTGAGTGCTTCAGTTTCCTCACATATCCCAAAAACATAGCACAGGAGAACTGGCAATCCACCAGATTGTCTCTGCTTACCATGAGTGAGAGAGTGTAGAAGTGCCTGTTTCATGATATAATGCCATCCTGTCTAATATTCATTTTCTACCTTGTATTAACTGAAGAGTGGAGAGGCTATAGCTCACCCCACCCATGAATTAGATAAAGTAGGTAAATGGAGAAAGAATAAAAACATCGAAACGTGCTCAGTGAAAAAGAAATTTAACTTACCTCTCAGTCATTCCAGTTAATGCCATTCCACTGTTCAAACATAATCTTCGCCAATCTAAGTCAGCTACAGCAAAACTAATATGGAAGGATACCCTCTGCGTCAGATAACAGCAAGTGCCACATATCTGCACACCAAGTAAACATTACAGGTGACAGAACAAATATTCATTTAAGGCTTTAGGCAAAGTGACTCTATTCTGTATATCTTGAGGAAATTTAGATTTACCAAATAAAGTTCATAACTGACAGAAATAAACATAATTCAAGTCTTGATAAAAAGTGTCTGGTTAAAAATCCATTTTCTGCATTCTGTGTATCTTGCAGAAATTTATAATTATCAACAAAATTTCATATGTGACAGAACCAACATAATTTAATCTTTGATGCAAAGTTTCTTGTTAAAAACCGATTTTCTGTATTCTATATGTATATCAGAAATTTAATAATAAATTGCTGCTAAATATATATATTTTTTATTTTGGCACAGTTTTAGTGGTTCATTTATTTACCATGGTTCAGTTAACTTAGTGTTTACTAATGAATTGATTTAACAGTCTGCAGACTATTGCAAGCTTAGCCAATAACCAGAGGCCAGAATTGAACCTTGTACCTTGTATTTGTGGGGTAAAAACTGTAACAATTATGCCAACTCCATCCTTCTTGTACTCATGTTCGAAGTGCAAGCATTTAACAGACGTGCACCCTGGTTAATTCAAAATTCCACCAGTACTAAAGCATACATCTGCAGGAATTTAGGTAAATGTTTTAGGATTCAGTACATAAATTCACATCTTATTCACTGCACAGAAACCTATGGAGTTCTCATTGTATTGCTTTTATTCGCCTGTCCTTCAAGTGGAAAACAAAAAATTACTTACACAGAAACAAAGTACTAGTGACATCGAAGGTCAAAGCCTTGACTATGGCCCAGTAGATCAAAATACTTGACAGTGCTGGGAGGGGATGATAGATGTGCACCTGCTGAAGGAAAGAACAAGGCAGAGTCAGCTGTGTATTGCTTAGGTCCCTTCAGGGGAGGATCTGGGATGTAAATACATGGGCCATTGGGGGAGAGGGAGAGCTCAACAAACAACCAGTGTGTAACAGCCATCACTGTGCATATGCAAGAGCATGTAACCATGTCATCATATAGTTAAGGCACAATAGGCTTCCATGTTGACATGGATCACCGACATCTTCCCGTCAATGTGTGATAGATCATAGCATACACCTCCATTATTGCTGGAATGACAGTAAGAGCATAAAACACTCTCATGACTACCTGAATAGTGAATCTCTCTGGACAGCTTTTACCCTGATACCCAACTGTGCATAACACCTACATGGACCTGGCTAAGGTGTTCAGTACAATACCCCACTAGGTTATAGTTGACAAACTCATCAAACTGTGTATAAACCCCTAAATAACTTGCTGGATTGCCAGCTGGCTCACAGACCAAGACCCAGGAAATTGGGATTGGTGATACCACCTCCACTAAGAGACAGGTCACCAGTGGGGTACCTAAGGGGTCTGTGCTGAGACAGCTCCTATTTAACATCTATTTCTTGGAAGAAAATGCTAATGCTTAGGGCCTATGTCTGACAAAGTTCACAGATGATAGCAAACTGGGAGCTATCATAGATTTCCCCCATGACACAAACATTTTACAAGAGGGTCTAACACAGACAAATAACTTGTGCCAAAGTCATGGACTAAATCTCAATGTCAAAAAATGCATTACCGTGCCTTTTGGAAAAACTGCCACTCAGGCTAATTACCCCATCAATAAAACACCTCTAAGGGTTAACCCAGTAGCCAAGAATTTGGGAACATATGTAGACAATAACCTGGCCTTTGACCAACATGTAGCTAAGGTAGTAAGAAAATCATTCTGTGTCATTCAACCTGTAAGTAAGGGCATGGCACTCAGGTCCAAGGAAGTCATAGTGCTATTTTATTCAGTCCTTATCAGACCCATCTATGAGTATAATGCTACCTTTGGCATTAACCTGACCAGCCATATACAACAGTTAGAATACCTGCAAAGGTTCCTCAGCAGGAGAATCCAGGGTATAATTACATTGACCTCTACAGATCTCCTTAAAGTCCTGTCTCTATACCTTGTCTCCTACAGGTTACTGATAGGCAGTCTATGCATGGCATGCAAAGCATCCTCGGATACAGCTCTGATGGACTTTTTGCACATCCCAGGATGTAAATTTTGTTTGTGGTATAAATAAGACAAGTTTGTGAGATAGACGTGTGTCTCAGAGCAATCCCATGCTCTTGAACAGGCTTGTCATCCATGTGAAGCATAGTGTATCCCTAACCCTATTTGAGCATAACCTTGACCAATAGAAGGGAAGTCAGTAATTCACTTTGGGTCTGGCCCTCTTATCTGTGATAGACAGAGGCAGACAGTAATGTCTAAGCTAACATACCTCCACATAACCTCTAAAAACTTCCTAATGAACATATCCCCTCCTAATAGTACCATTTTACATAGGGACATAATTTGGTTGCATTGCATAGTTAGGCATATAAAAGCCCAAACGGTCTTTAATTTAGTATATAACTATGAACCTACAAACTTATGAAATCACTGGGTAAAGGAAATTAAAGACTATGTGTTATTGAGAATGGGTGGAGTCTTGTATTTTCAAAAGATATAGGGAAATTGCATATAATAGCAAGAGTTACATAATAAACAGTAAAGTGAATTACATGTTTATCTACAGAGTAAGTAGTGCAGTGCTTTGCTTATTTATATGTGTGTGTGTGTGTGTGTGTGTGTGTGTGTGTGTGTGTGTGTGTGTGTGTGTGTGTTTTCCTCCCTTTCAAAATTGCTTTGGATGATTTTATGAGAGCTCTTAGTTTTTTACTTATAGTGATCAAGGGTGTCTTACCTTTTAAGGATTTTGCTCTATCTTGTAGTAGCTTCCTCCTTTTGTTGTAGAGTTTGTTTATGGCTGGGGTCCACCAGACTGGACGCTTGCCTTTGGTACAAAGAGTCTTTGTTTTGCTTGGGATTGCCTTATCCATGCAGTCCTGCAGGTGCTGGTAGAAGGCATTTGTAAGTGATTCAGCTGCTTGAGTACTGTTTTCCGCCCGGCTCGGGGGCCTTAAAGGAGACCACACTAGTCTTTAGAAGTGTGAAGTCGGCTTCGGAGAAGTTCTTTACTGTGGTTTTTTTTATTTCAGGTGGGGGTGGGATGAGGACCTCCAGCGAGATTAGTTTGTGATCTGATCTCACCAGTGAGGGGTATACTTCCGGTGTTGAACATTGTGCTCCCATGTTCGTGATGATGAGATCAAGTATGTTTTCCTTTCTTGTGGGGATGGTGACTAGTTGTTCCATGGCATTTGAGTTTATGAATTCCAGGAACTTTTGGGCTAGGGTGTTTGGGCTTGAGTAGTGTTCCCAGTCTATATTAGGGTAATTGAAGTCACCTAGTATGATGGTGTTTGGTGATACATTTATCCCCTCTAGTGTTTTCAAGAAGGCCATGTGAGGTTCCTGAGTTTGTGAGGGTGGCCTGTAACATGCTACAATTTGCAGAGCAGTCTTGCCTATGGTTAATTGCACCTGGATGGTCTCCGATGCATCGTGCGTTGCCACCAGTCTTGAGGTGTGGGTGTCTTTGATGAATATGGATACCCCCTCCTTTCTTGGTATTGTCCGGATTTTGGGGCGGAGCATGATAAGAGGTAAACCTGATAGTGCTGGGGTGCTCTCAGGAGCCTTGAACCAGGTTTCTGTCACTGCACAGACATCGATGTTCTCCATACTGAGAAGGGCCTCGAGTGCGTGCATTTTGAGATTTAGACTTCTGGCATTGAGCAGCATTACCCTTAGTTTTTTTCCTTTTTGTGTTCTAGGGTGGTAGGTTTAGAATTTGAGCCTTGCCTAAAAAGGCACTATGGGGTGGCAAGAGCCTTTGCCAATATCCGGAATCCCAGGGTGACAGGTGCAAGCCGTCCTTTGCGAGAAGCAGCGTGGCTTGTCCAGCATGTCATCCCAGGCAGACAGACATTGGATCCCCTTTGAATGACACCAGAGTTTAAGCCAATTGTTAAAGCTGATCATCTTATCTCTGTATTGTGGCATCATTCTTGGTGAAGGTAGGATACTGCTCAAGGTCAGGGTCATACCTGCCTGGGCTACATAATCAGAGAGCTCCTCAATGTCTCTTTTCATGTAGTCCAAGGAGATACGTCTCAGGTCGTTTACACCAGCGTGGACAATGACTGAGTCGTATTTGTACCTGCTGTTGAGAGACCTGAGTGCTTGCGTTATGTGGCGGATTCTAGCACCCGACAGGCAGCTTACTGTGACCTTCTCCTTACTCAGTCTGGTGAGCGGGGCGTCAGTGTGTCTGACTATGGAGTCACCAATGACTAGTGTGTCTGGCATTGTGTTTGGCCTTAAGGGCTGTGACTGTTTGACACTCTGACTGTGAGGTCTATGTGTTGCAGGTGTTGTGTTCTGAGGTGGTGGTTGTTTGGGTGTCTGCTTTGGTGGCCTCTGCTGTTTTGGTAGATTTTTGATCAGAGCCGCAGTATGTCTTTGTGTGTTTATGTGTATGATTTGAGGTTGTGATGGTACTATGTGAGACTGGGTCTATAGTGTGTGTGGTAACCTTCTCCTCCTGACTGGTCTTGCCAGTCCTATGTTGAGAGAGCTCAGCCTCCAGTTTGGCCGTATAGTTGCATCTCTCGCATGTATTTGTGTTTTGTGGGAGGAGGAGAGGGTTGTCTGTGTACATGAGGCAATTGTAACATTGCCTCAATATTCCCAGGTTCACCAGCTGAGCAGGAGAGGACACTAGCAACTGATCCCTCGACATGCTAGAAGGACTAGACAAAAAACTTTAAAAGAGATTCGGGGATGTGGGTGACCGAGAAATGGGGTTTTGCCTTTTTGGGGTGCTATCTATAAGAGTGCCGTATCAAGGTAATAAGTACTGTAGGAGCAAGTGCTAGGTTTAACAGATAGAGAAAAGTCTACTTGGAGTCAAGTAGAGATGATCTTTTAGGTATTAGAGAAAGTGCTAGTAACAGGGATGCTTAAAGGTAAGATTGAAAAGAATGCACTCTGCAGTGTGCACTAGAGAAGTTAGATATGAAAGTAGGTAACTTGAGTTTTACCTGTTTAAAAGTTAAGGTTTAGTGGAGAGTTACTATTTTTAAAACAGCAAGATGGACTGAAAGGGGTGGTTATTTTGGTACTATGAAATACTGTAGGATGGCCAATAAATTTAAATAATTGAAGGGTGGGATTTCAAAAGTGATGGTTTTGTGATTACTCACATAAGCCAGTGAAAGTAGAGAGAAATGAGATATATGGTCAGATTAACATAAGAGGCGGGCAACTAGAAAGACAGTGGTATTTAACAAGACAACTTAAATGGGTGGGAGGGAGGGAAAAATTCTGCTTGACTCAGAACAGAGAGAGCTGTGGTCTCTTTTGAAGTTTTAATATGCTGTTTAAAACAGAATGCAAGCAAAACACAAGATAAAGAAAACAAACTACAGTATTCAAAATATAGAAAGGCAATACAGAAATACAAAAAGTAACAGCAAACTAACCTTTCCTTCACAGCAAAGTGTAGCAGAGGCTTCAGGCAAAGTGACTCTATTCTGTATATCTTGAGGAAATTTAGATTTACCAAATAAAGTTCATAACTGACAGAAATAAACATAATTCAAGTCTTGATAAAAAGTGTCTGGTTAAAAATCCATTTTCTGCATTCTGTGTATCTTGCAGAAATTTATAATTATCAACAAAATTTCATATGTGACAGAACCAACATAATTTAATCTTTGATGCAAAGTTTCTTGTTAAAAACCCATTTTCTGTATTCTATATGTATATCAGAAATTTAATAATAAATTGCTGCTAAATATATATATTTTTTTATTTTGGCACAGTTTTAGTGGTTCATTTATTTACCATGGTTCAGTTAACTTAGTGTTTACTAATGAATTGATTTAACAGTCTGCAGACTATTGCAAGCTTAGCCAATAACCAGAGGCCAGAATTGAACCTTGTACCTTGTATTTGTGGGGTAAAAACTGTAACAATTATGCCAACTCCATCCTTCTTGTAATCATGCTCGAAGTGCAAGCATTTAACAGACTTGCACCCTGGTTAATTCAAAATTCCACCAGTACTAAAGCATACATCTGCAGGAATCTAGGTAAATGTTTTAGGATTCAACACATAAATTCACATCTTATTCACTGCACAGAAACCTATGGAGTTCTCATTGTATTGCTTTTATTCTCCTGTCCTTCAAGTGGAAAACAAAAAATGACTTACACAGAAACAAAGTACTAGTGACATCGAAGGTCAAAGCCTTGACTATGGCCCAGTAGATCAAAATACTTGACAGTGCTGGGGGGGGGGGATGATAGATGTGCACCTGCTGAAGGAAAGAACAAGGCAGAGTCAGCTGTGTATTGCTTAGGTCCCTTCAGGGGAGGATCTGGGATGTAAATACATGGGCCATTGGGGGAGAGGGGGAGCTCAACAAACAACCAGTGTGTAACAGCCATCACTGTGCATATGCAAGAGCATGTAACCATGTCATCATATAGTTAAGGCACAGTAGGCTTCCATGTTGACATGGATCACCGACATCTTCCCGTCAATGGGTGATAGATCATAGCATACACCTCCATTATTGCTGGAATGACAGTAAGAGCATAAAACACTCTCATGACTACCTGAATAGTGAATCTCTCTGGACAGCTTTTACCCTGATACCCAGCTGTGCATAACACCTACATGGACCTGGCTAAGGTGTTCAATACAATACCCCACTAGGTTATAGTTGACAGACTCATCAAACTGTGTATAAACCCCTAAATAACTTGCTGGATTGCCAGCTGTCTCACAGACCAAGACCCAGGAAATTGGGATTGGTGATACCACCTCCACTAAGAGTCAGGTCATCAGTGGGGTACCTAAGGGGTCTTTGCTGAGACAGCTCCTATTTAACATCTATTTCTTGGAAGAAAATGCTAATGTTGAGGGCCTATGTCTGACAAAGTTCACAGATGATAGCAAACTGGGAGCTATCATAGATTTCCCCCATGACACAAACATTTTACGAGCGGGTCTAACACAGACAAATAACTTGTGCCAAAGTCATGGGCTAAATCTCAATGTCAAAAAATGCATTACCGTGCCTTTTGGAAAAACTGCCACTCAGGCTAATTACCCCATCAATAAAACACCTCTAAGGGTTAACCCAGTAGCCAAGAATTTGGGAACATATGTAGACAATAACCTGGCCTTTGACCAACATGTAGCTAAGGTAGTAAGAAAATCATTCTGTGTCATTCAACCTGTAAGTAAGGGCATGGCACTCAGGTCCAAGGAAGTCATAGTGCTATTTTATTCAGTCCTTATCAGACCCATCTATGAGTATAATGCTACCTTTGGCATTAACCTGACCAGCCATATACAACAGTTAGAATACCTGCAAAGGTTCCTCAGCAGGAGAATCCAGGGTATAATTACATTGACCTCTACAGATCTCCTTAAAGTCCTGTCTCTATACCTTGTCTCCTACAGGTTACTGATAGGCAGTCTATGCATGGCATGCAAAGCATCCTCGGATACAGCTCTGATGGACTTTTTGCACATCCCAGGATGTAAATTTTGTTTGAGGCATAAATAAGACAAGTTTGTGAGATAGATGTGTGTCTCAGAGCAATCCCATGCTCTTGAACAGGCTTGCCATCCATGTGAAGCATAGTGTATCCCTAACCCTATTTGAGCATAGCCTTGACCAATAGAAGGGAAGTCAGTAATTCACTTTGGGTCTGGCCCTCTTATCTGTGATAGACAGAGGCAGACAGTAATGTCTAAGCTAACATACCTCCACATAACCTCTAGAAACTTCCTAATGAACATATCCCCTCCTAATAGTATCATTTTACATAGGGACATAATTTGGTTGCATTGCATAGTTAGGCATATAAAAGCCCAAGCGGTCTTTAATTTAGTATATAACTATGAACCTACAAACTTATGAAATCACTGGGTAAAGGAAATTAAAGACTATGTGTTATTGAGGATGGGTGGAGTCTTGTATTTTCAAAAGATATAGGGAAATTGCATATAATAGCAAGAGTTACATAATAAACAGTAAAGTGAATTACATGTTTATCTACAGAGTAAGTAGTGCAGTGCTTTGCTTATTTATATGTGTGTTTTATGTGTGTGTGTGTGTGTGTGTGTGTGTGTGTGTGTGTGTGTGTGTGTGTGTGTGTGTGTGTGTGTGTGTGTGTGTGTGTGTGTGTTTGTGTGTGTGTGTGCATTAATATATTATGACTTCCAAGTCTTTGGAAACCACAGACTTGGTTTACTTCATGGGTTTGGATGACACATAGTGAAACCTTTGACCCGAATTGTCCCATTTTTATTTAGTGTAGAATTCTGCATGAATAAGGCAGGACTTTTGTATGTGCTTCTTCACACTTCCCTTAGTGTCAAAAATCTAAGACATAACTTCTTTGCTAGCAATTAAGACTCATGATTATTAATAACCCCTTTGACTCAGCCTGAATTTTCTTTTTGGGACCCTTTCTTTCCTCTTCTCTTTCGGTTTGCATTTCTTCTCCCACTCTCTTCTCTTCTTGATACAATTGTAAATATTTTAAATGCTTGTTTATATCAGCCCTTCCATTACTTTGAAATTAATGTAGTGATCATTGTTATTGGTTAAACATGTATTTGCTTCCAGTGAAATTCTTATTTTCCCATTTTTAATAATTGCTTTATCATACTTTGTATTTTCCTAGCTGAACCTGAAAATGGTCCATTTGGATTAGAGTTCTATACCTATTAACAGATAAAAATAAAGAACTAAATATCTGTATCAGAGGGGTTCTTAACGAGTGTTTTTCTTTTACTCTTTAAAAATCTGAGTGTTTGTCATTTTTTCTCTTTAAAGATCTGAATGTCTGTCACATTTCTGTGACATGTTGCAAATCAATGCGGAATTCAGAAGTGTACTCTTATCTAGAGAAATGTATTGCACTTGAGAATTAATCTCTTGTTTAATGGCCATTCCGAGTAAGCCATTTTCTCTATTTGTGAATAATTACATGACATGTTACAACAAATTAATTTTTATAATTATCACTTAATGGCAGTTATGAAATGGACAGTTACTGAAAGTTAATCCATTCCAAAACTAAGCCCATGTACATAATAATATGCAAAATTACCAAAGAAAAAGGCCTTTCTTAAAACTTTTCTGATAGGTTAATAGTCTCAACAGTTCTGAATTCTGGTTAATCATTATGCATGCAATTTCACTAAAATAGAGTAATATTTCACATGCATTTATCTTAAATGTTACCTTTTTTGATTATTTTACTTGTATATTGTCTCCTCAAGGTTATCATCACATAGGCCTGTATCGTAGCAACTTCAGGCTGTCACTATGGTGACACAGTTAATTTGCTTGCTGCATCACAGATAAGCCTGTGGTGGGTGAATGCAAGTCTTGAACTCATTATATGCACCTGCATTTTTATCATCTTTCTCGTTAAGGTTCTTTACCCCACAAATATATGACAATCATGTTTGTTTTATAAGTAATAGGGAACTGCTTTATTCGCAAGGAAAATTCTATATTTTTATGTAATTTATGATTTATTACCCATACAAGTCACACTACTCTGAGGATTTAGCTATGATAATATGTTTATTTTTTTATCACAAAAATGCTGAGTTACTATCCTCTTGATCCTCTGGTGGTGTCATTGAAACTTCAGGTTATAATCTGCTTTGCAGTTCTTAACATTGTAATAAGCCATTTCTGACAGTGCTGTAGTTTTAAAGGCACACGTGCTAATGCATGTATTAAGAAAATAAATACTTATTACGGTTGAAACACTGTACTTTATTGTAATGTCTAGTATATAGTGGTTTTGGTTAGAATACCATTCATCTAAAAGGAGGTGTGTTCAGAGACTTTGGTCAGAATATCATTCACCTAAATAGAAGTGTTTCTGGAAGCTTCGGTATGAATATCATTCATCTAAAAGGAAGTGTATGATGGTTTAGACTATGTGATTTTTTTTTTGCCAGAATTCCATTAATGTAGCCTAGAGAGAATGTTGGTACACATAGTTAAACATGAATTATGGCTTACTGAGCTCTAATTTGTCGCTATGTGTTCTCATCTTAGGAGCCTTCTGCACAGAGTATGCATGTCCTTCCCTTGTTAACATGGTTTTTCAATGGGTGCTCCGTTTTCTTCTCACATCCCAGACATGTGTCATTAGATGAACTGATTATCCTCTAAACTGCATCTAGGTGCGCCCGTGCGCACAGGTGTGTGTGTGTGTGTGTGTGTGTGTGTGTGTGTGTGTGTGTGTGTGTGTGTGTGTGTGTGTGTGTGTGTGTGCAATGAATGTTTAGTGTGAGTGTTCATCCTGTGTAAGAATGGCATCCGGTCTTGGACATGTTCTCTGCCTTGCACCCATTGCTTGCTGAGATAGATTTTTGTCTCACCCATCTCCCAAAATTGGATAAAGGGGGCATTGGAAAATTGAACAAGTGAATTAATTACTTAATTTGTATCACTTAAAGTGTATCCAGATTGAGTGCCCAAAAGGGAACCTTCCAAGATATTGTATTTCAAAAACATTAGACTTTACTGGCTTTAGAGAAACTCCTCCTAAATATAAAACCAACTTCACTGGCTCCTAACAACTTGCCAACAAAACTCCTCAAACTGGCAGACACTATTGCATACTCTATCCTTTTTCCCCACAATAGGTAAACAATTGTATATTATCCCACTTCACAAAGGCGGTATCTCAGTTGAATGGTCAAACTAGAGGCACATATCTCTACTACCACAGCTCTCAGTAGTACTAGTCATTGCCAGTCTAAAGAGAAACCACATACTATCTCCAGCACAACTTGGTTTTAGACCATCTCATACTCCCAAGTCTGCTCTTCTAGCACTTCTAATTAAAATTTATCAGAGTTTTAATCAAGGGAAGCTTGTGGCCTTTTGTTCCTAGATTTATCCACGGTATTTGATTCTATTTTACATGACTTACTACTGAGCCATTTACAACACTACAGCTTTGAATACAACACAATAAAATGGTTCCCTAGCTACTTTACTCAAAGAATGTGATGTGTAAAATAGGAGAATACCCCCCCCCCCGACTCCCTACCTGTGACTGCAGGAGTACCTCCAGGCTCCACATTATGATCAGTGCTATTCACATCTTAATTAATGCCATGCATCTATTCACAAAGCAAGCCTCCATAGTCCAATACACTGAAGGTTCTATATCCATAAGTAAAGCATTCAACTAATCTCAGCTCTAGTCTATAACTCGGAATTCTTTTGCATAAATTAAACAGTGGCTTGAATCCTCTTTGTTTCTTCTAAATCCAAATAAAGCGAATCTTTAAATATCACTCCACATTCAGATAAACATATTACATAGAACTTCTTCTTCTTTTGGTCAGCCAATAAAACTAAATCATGAATGGTATCCCAAACAACAGTTTTAGGAAGTACGGTAGATAAAAACATGGTATCTGATTGCAATATCCAAAATGCCAGCCATCACAGAGCTAATCTCAAACTCAAGACTACTTTATGGATCAAACCCATCTCTGGCCCTTCCATCATGACTAAAGTTTTATCTTTACACAACTCTTGAGGTGATTCTCTTTATTCTAGCCCTGTGGCTAAACATAGGAATAATACTCCAAAGTCTGTACAACAGTCTTCCTCACTAAATGTTTAAGTTTAAATACTTCCTGTTGACACACCTTAGCAACAAATAGCTAACTTTATGCTCCTCAGCTAATGGCTAAACTCAGCAAAATTCCTTTTCAAGAAACTTTTAAGCTGTTTCCTGTAAACAAATAAATATAAGCACACAATTCTATAAAGGCTTAATTTGAAAATAGTCCTGTAAATATTTATTCTTCTCAATTTTATTCTTGCAGTCATATTTTGCTCCCACCCTTTTTAACTTTTAATCTGCCTTCACTTAAGACTATGCACATTTAAGCATGTTTATTGCTGGTATGACACATTACTCTGCAACTGATAACCAAGAATTACTTTGGTGTATTACTACTACTGTCAACTGACAACCAATAATTACTTTAGTGTATTACTACTACTGTTAACTGATAACCAAGAATGACTTCAGTGTATTACTACTACTGTCAACTGACAACCAAGAATTACTTTGGTGTATTACCTCTACTGTTACATTCATCACTACATATGCCAGGGCTGAATAATTCAAGCTAAAATGATGATTTAACTTTTTATATTTCTTTTTGTCAGCAGTTCATTGAACCTAAATGATTTACCTTTCCTACGTTTAGCTCTTTTAATAGTTACTTACGTCTGTTGCAATGACCTCATATATGTCTATCTCCACTGCTATTTGTTATTTTAGTTGTTATGAAATACTTATGATTACATCAGTTGTTGTAATAATTCAATATGTTCTATTCTTAAAACTATTTGTTGGCATAACATTTAGGATGTTTACCTCACAGACACATTTAAAAACTGGAATCTCCACAGAGGTACCTTACTAAAAGGATACAAGGCCTAAAAAAATACCTACATGGACTGCTTCAAAACACTGTCACAATATTTGGTATCTTACAAACTGCTAAGAAGAGACCTGTGTCTGGCCTACATGGCATCCACTGACCCAATACTGATGGATCTACTTTACATCAGTAAGTCAAATGACAATGGAACTATTTGGTCCTGGGATCTAAACATCTTCTGCAATATTAACACAATGGTGTGGAGGGATATGTATATCTGGCAGGTGATACCACTGCTCTGGGACAGAATCCTCATCCACATAAATCAAAGCTTATCCCTGTCCATATTCAAGCACAAGTTGGATCTATCAATGGATAATAGAAAATCTATTCTAGTACTGTCCCTTGTATTACTAATGGATAGAAGCAGATCTTAAATGATTTTCCCATGCATGGGTTCCCACTAATCATATTTGATATGATTTCAGTTATTCTCACTAGGATAATATATAATTATCAGCTGTGGGATGAGTAAGGCCAGTCTAACACCAAATAGGATGGGTTAATTTAAGCACCAAAAGGGAAACTGGCTAGGCTTAAAATAGCCTGCAACACCAGCTAGCCTAGAACTTACCTATGGACCTATGAACCTATACTTTGCAAATTTATTCTGTGGGACACTACCCAGTTGGACTGTCCTGGTAAACAAAAACAAATAAAAAATAAGTAACTAAATACATACATTATAGTTCAAAACATGCTTCAGTTGTCAGGGATTGCCCTGAATCACCAAATGAAGACTGTTAAACCAGGAATTATTCAAACAAGCCAAAGGTCTGGATAGAAAATTTCAGAGAATACTGTAAGCAATATGCATTTTTCCTATGTTCTTTTTGCATACATGAAGTCATCATAGTGTCCTCCTCTCCTCTTCACCTTTTTTCTTCTCCTTTTTTCTATCACTCTCATCTTTTTCCTATTTCCTTAATCCACATTCACCCCCTATTCCTTTGGACAATTCAGCTTACCCCTTTAGCAGTCTCCTCCTTTTCTTTGATATCTCCTGCCTTTTCATTACTTTGATAATTATCTCCTAATGCACATGGTTTTAATCAGTGTATCCCTCCTACATCCACTGTCCTACCTGCTCTGCCCTCCTGTACCATAAAAATGCATAAGAGCCAGCTGTCCTTTATTTTCCTGTCATATATCTTTTCTCACAGTTTCCTCATCTTCTTCCATCACCTTTGCACTCTTTGCAATCTTTCTCTAGGGCTTATCCTTCCCATGTACTTCCCAGATTCCAGAGCTCGTGGTACATGTAACCCTTTTCCCATATTTCACTTTCCTCTTTCCAACACAGATCTTCATTGTTCTTTCTTCTCTTAATACTTCCAGTCCTTTACATGCATTACCCCATGTAGGCCAGTTTTTCTTATTCACCACCTCACCCTCCTTTCTTCTTCTTCATCTTTCCCCATTCTTTTTCCAATTTTCCTTATAATGCAGTTGATCTTCTTCTTTTAAATCAAATTCATCATTCCTTTCTCAAATCTTCAAATCCTCACAAGGGAGGCACCAACATCAAGGGAAAAACACTGTGGTTGCTGTAATACCTAAAGACTGTAAAGACTCATCAGATTCAGCTTCACATAGACCTGTTTCAAATTCAAACTATGACTATATAGTGCTTATGTCTATAATAGCTAAAGAAATGGCAAAGGGATGCCAAAATCGATAGATATGGATCGCTGTGGTTTTGTGGAGGAGAGGCAACATTTGACAACATTAATAAAACAGTGATGTTCCAGAGGAGAACAGAATGTAAGAATATACCAGCACTATGTGTGGGTCTTGATGCAGAGGAAGCATTCAACAGAGTAAGCTGGGATTTTATGAATAGGGAATGGAAGCATTTGCATTTCCTGATACAATGATAAGGTTAATTAGAAGGATATAAGAGGGATCAGAGGCAAAAATAAAAGAGGGAGGGTTATTTTCTGATAAGTTGTATCTGAACAGAGGAACCAGGCAAGGGTGTCCTCTTTCCTCTTTGTTAATTGGTGTTAAATTTAAAAGCACTGGCAAAGAAAATAAGGAACTTAGAAATTCAAGGATATATTTAGTATGGTGTTCAAGAAAGGTTGACTTTATCTGCAGATAATAATGTTTTATACCTGATGGAACCAGAAGCAGACATCTCAGTGTTGTGGGACATTCTGAGATAGTTCTATTTTGGGGGGATATAACACTAATGAAGACAAAACAAAGACTTTAGCTGTAAACTATGTACCCATGTACCCATACATGAACTGATACACCAATACCCCCATATGGTGACATGATAAAATGAAGTACTTAGGATATGGATTAAAAAGGATTCTGTAATGGTAGCTAAGGGTATGTGGGAAGAGATTAAGAAAATAATACAAACCTGAGAAATGGTAAGTTCTTGCCTCTATATATATATATATATATATATATATATATATATGGATAGCAAGATACAAGCAGTAAAAATGTTTTTATTCCCTTTAGTTTTATGCACAGACCCAGAGGAAAGAGTGTGGATAATTATTAATAAAGAGCTGAAACATTTTATCTGGGGGGGAAAAGGACACGAGTCAGGTGGGATAAGTGATCCTCCTAATAGAGCAAGAAGGTTTAGGATTACCTGATTTCAAGTTTAAGGCTCATATACATAACGCAAGTAGAAATGGATGATAATGAAGCAAGAGTGTAATTCAAGAAATAAGGAAAAAGTGGGATTTTGAAAGTAGATCCTTAAGGAGAATAACAACAGTCATACAGCAAATTATATTCTTAAAGCAGCTGACAGTGTAGTAAAAAATTAAGCCAGC
The DNA here is from genome assembly GCF_019279795.1 of Protopterus annectens. NCBI lineage: Eukaryota > Metazoa > Chordata > Ceratodontiformes > Protopteridae > Protopterus > Protopterus annectens. The sequence goes on from NC_056739.1 coordinate 1,316,932,186, forward strand.
ATGGGAAAGGAGAAAGGAGATTCTGCTGATAGGGATGACTGCAATTAGGGGTACAGAGAATAGATATGAGGGGCTGGAATTTACTGGAGGAAGCTGGCAAAGGAACCAAGGTACTGGGAACAAATAATTAGAGAGGGAAATGTAGTAGAATGGGAAGAGGCCAAGAAAACATTTGGATTGCAGGCTACAGATTGTCTTTCCTTCCCACAGGTTTATGTCAGAGTATAGACGATGAGAAAAGGATAGGGGGATCCTAAATGAAAGACATCCACTGCTTACGTTTTTAACTGAATCTAGAATAGAAGCTGCTGAGAAAAATTAGATGGTTGCTAGGGCATATAAATATTGCACAATGACAATAGGAATCAATCAGAGGAGGTCAGAGAAGATTGGGAAAAGGGAATAGAGGCATACCTCCCAACTGTCCTGAATTACTCTAGTTTAACCAAGTTTGGGGTCCAAATGAAGGGGCGCCACAATTCCCGAGTGGCACCTTCATTCCCAATGTTTTTCCACATTATTTACATTTTTCACACTGTTTCGGCTTACGTCATTGCATGTGCGATGATGTCTGCACCGTCAGTGCTACCAGCCTATCGGAATTGAGCTCATATCCAGAATTGAGCTCATTTCCACTTGACACTCAAATGCTGTGAGTGGGAACAGGTATGGATCTGGTAATAGTTACAGCAATGGGTGGCGAATGAGCATGCTGTGAGCGGGAGCTGTGGGATGGATATCCTGGCTGGCTGAAGAACTGGTAAGGAGTATGCAACAGCGACAGTGTGTGTGTGTGTGTGTGTGTGTGTGTGTGTGTGTGTGTGTGTGTGTGTGTGTGTGTGTGTGTGTGTGTGTGTGTGTGTGTGTGTGTGCGTGTGCGCGTGCGTGTGCGTGTGTGTGTGTGTGTGTGTGTGTGTGTGTATGTATGTATGTATGTATTGGGGGTGTACCATAGTGGATATAGCAAGAGTTGTTAATACTTGCACTGTTTTATAGTCACATTAATATTCCTAAAATCAAATTACTTTAAGCAAATGCATTTAATCTGTTGAAAGGTTAGATAACTGCAGGTAAACCTACAAATAATTATTGCTCTATAACTTGTACGGAATGCAAGGTTTGGGGTGTGTTCCATAAGCTATGCAAATTGGCTGCATGAAATAACTTCAACACACACACGTTCCATTCCACATATATGTATATAAATACTATGTTGAAGATTGTTTTACCTTGGAGTATGGGCATTTCTCAAAAAAGCTGCTGCTCATATTTTGTGTTTGCCTATTACAATTGTTGAGATATTTAAATCTATGAGTTTTTCATGAGCATTTTAACTTTACTGAAATCTGTTAAAGAGGTGTATATCATTATTGTTTGTGGATAATGTAGGATTTACCTATATTTGGTGCAACTAATCACAACTAGCCATGGGTTAATCTGTAGTGCCTATACACAGATATGATTTACTGTGATAATACAATGGCATTATTAAAAAAAAAAGCTTGATACATTTGTAAAATAATGGTATTGTATTACAGAACGTAACTTTTGTTCCATTGCTGCTTCTCACTGACTGTAACAATAGGTGATGCCTTGGTGATACACTTAATGTTCATGCACTCATGTATGTGAAGTCACTTCAACAGCACATCTGTTTTAGCACAGCTGCTGCCAATTTGCTTTTCTTGGACTGAGTAGATTACAGCTAGAATGTGTACTCATCAAGCTGTGTACTCAAGGATGCTCACACCTTACTAACACAGTGCAGGTGTGCTGAATATACATTTTTAATATGTTATATAGATTTCCAGAATATTGGTTTTAGTGCAGAGAGGGTGTATTTTAATTTTTTGTTTTTTGGGATGCTAATTTAGATTCTCTTGTTAGTAGTGCAGGGAACATGAGCTGTATTTTTAATCTGCAATGATTTACAGTGGCAGCAGTTTGCTGTTGTTTTTAGCTTTTGGAGCAGGCCTCATTCTCTGGGTAATGCTTGATTTACATTGACATGTACTAATGAACAACCAATCACATTCATGCTTTTTAATTACTAATCATCTTTCATGGTATAATTAGCAATATAAAATTGAGTTTATGCCTCACAATCTAATTTATGTTACCATTTGAAAACTTGAATTTCTGCTGAACCACTTTGCTGTTTACACATTTTAAAATAATTTATGGCTCTTGTGTTACTTATTTCTGTTTGAAGCATGCTTTTATAATTTGATATTGTCAGAACTGGCTCCTAGGGTGGCCATGGTGGTGCAGCGGTTAGCGTTGCTGCCTCACAGCAAGAGGTTCTCTGGTTCAATCCTCAGCTGGGGTGCCTTCTGTGCAGAGTCTGCATGTCCTCCCTGTGGTTGTGTGGGTTTCCTCTGGGTGCTCCAGTTTCCTCCCACATGCCAAAGACATGCTGTAGGTGGATTGGACACTCTAAATTGGCCCTAGGCATGAGTGTGTGTGTGTGTGCCTTCTGTGGAAGGTTGGGCACCGGGCTGGCAACTTGACACCGTAAATCTCCACTGCCAATCATGAGTGGATAGGTGATCTGCTGTGGCAACCCCTAACTGGGAAAAGCCAAAAGAAGAAGGTTGTCAGAAATGACTCCTGGTAAACCATTAAAAGTATGCATTAATCAAGGTCTGTATCTTTTAACATCTGTAAGATGTGATTGAGTTAATCTTTGTCTTATTGTGATTTTTTTTTAAAAGTTTCAATTGACAATCCTGGATAATAACTAATATCACTATAGATTTTTAAGGAAAATGCACGGTCTGATATGTTTTATTTGGTACCAGAACCAAGCCTGACAGGATACGTATTTCATTATAATGTAGAGAATTTTTAAGAGCTAAATGCAATTGTATATTAATGTCAAATGTCTAGCCTGTATGCAGCTATAGTTTGATTTTTAACTGTATGCAGGTTGCAGTTCTCTTAATGTCCATGTGAGTATCCACATGCTGGTCCAGTTTCCCACCACTTCTAAAGCAGTCAGGTATATGTCTTAGAGAATTCACCTTTTCTGGAACAGGTTTCACATGTGTATGAAGCAGAGCTATTCTCTAACCCTATTCAAGAGAAACCTGGACTAGTGCATGGAAGTTAGAAATGCACCCCAGGTCTAGCACCTGTATCTCTAATGGAGAGAGACAGCCTGCCACTATGTTTCTTTTTTTGTGTGCAAGGGGCCATTGATTTGAAAATAGCCCAAAGGTAATCTTTATCCACCACTGGCCAGATGCATTTTCTTTGGATGTGGAGTGGGTTTCAATGCTATTTCAATTAATGCGAGTTTCAAGGGCAGAGAAGTTTTAATGCCAAGTCTATTTTCATTGTGAACCAGTATTTGCTTTGTTTAGCAGCTTTGTTTAGCAGATGTCTATTAGTGTCTGTGCATTGTGCTATAAAACATAAAAATAAAATCCAAATAATCATTGTAGAAGTAAAGCAGTATGCACACATTAGTGTTTATGGTAAATGGGGTAAAATGGACAGGTAATGGGACACTGGAATGGCTGCAGGGGGTCTCTAGTGCCATATTTTGGTTGTCTCTTCCTCAGTTTGTGTTTCAGTGTTAGTATCCCACAATTCCACTGGAGTGGGTGGGGTCACATAATTATGTATGCAAATGTGATGTTAGGTGCAGATTTGTACCTATTTTTCATGGGCCTTGTTCAGATGTTTGATGTTTCCAGGACGAGTGGTATGATTAGAGGAGCAATTCACAAATAAGCAATGGGAGGACATATATATGGCTCCCAAAAATGCAACAAAATCTTAGGATGTTTGCTTGGAAATGTTTACATAGATACCTTATACGCCAAGCAGACTCCAAAGAATTTTCCCTCAGGTAGATGGCAAAAGTTGGAGGTGTAATAGGAAAGAAAGAGGAACCTTGGGGAATGTGTTCTCAGAGTGTAATGAGTTGGCAAGCGTTACAAATTCACTTCAGAGTACTTTGTCAGGAATACCGAGTGAGCAAATGAGTGTAACTAAATAAATGATTTTTAAGTTAGGATACAGGATCTGAATTGTCTAGACATAGTAAGGCTTGTGAAGTTTAATTCTTGTGACTGCCAGAAAAGCAATTTCTAGAAAAAGGAAATCAAAGTCTAAACCAACTATACTTGAAGTAGTAAATATTGTAATGTATAGAGAGGAACTGGGATCTTTAGAAAAGGGTCGGAATAAATTATGTAGAAAAATGTAAATTATAGGAACAATACATGCAAAAAAATATTTTGGAGCAGAAGTGAGGTTTGAGAGAAAGTAAGTACTGAACAATTTATGTAATGTTGCTTTGATTATATAGTATAGAACAATATATGTGATATATAATGTGTGTAAATGTGAACTTGTTAATATGGTTTAATTACTTTTATATAAATGTAAATTGCTTATGTCTCAAGTGATAGTTCGGTAAAGGTGCTTAAAAGAAAACACAGCTCAAGCATTTTCCTCACATTCAGTCATTGCAGTAACATAAAATTTCCAATGGTTCACATCTAGCATTTCCCAAATTTTATAATTTTCCTCTTCCCACAACTAAAGCTCTGTTCCCATATACGCCATGATCAACTTTGTTATTCCATTTTGCTTTCTACTCTCTAGGCTTCTGTGCCTGCCATCTCTTTCATTGTTCTTCCTTCTCATCCTCTCTACCACAAAATCATCAATCTTCATTAATTGCCACTATATGTCACTTAAAATATAACATAATCCAGCCTTCTTCTTCCTCCCTACCTAGCCTTCTTCTTTTTCCAAGCACTGTCTTATTTTGTTCCTATACAAACCTTTTACAAACCTTCTGTACTTATATAGCCCATCTATTTATTGGATTCATTAGAATAAGTCTCATGAAATTGAATATACTAAACAATATTAAGAATCCTAAATGAATATAGTTTTCTGTATAAGGTCCCTGTTATCCCTGCCCATATATTCATTAAATATTCAGTTTTTACCCTCATCCTTCTTGGTTGCTAGCCTTCATATCTAGTACCTCAGGAAGTACCCTTTCCCCTAAATGCTTACCCCTGAACTTGATATAACCATATTTCTTCCCTCTATGCTCTCCCCTTTTACTTATCAGATTTCACTTATTGCAGTGGTACATCAATCCAGACTCCAACCAAATGAATGCTGATTCTGCATTTATGATCATGGATAGCCTAAATGCTTAGTATGTGAGTTGTAACTGTAGAAAGCTGCTTGTCACATTTTAAGAATCAGCACATTACAGTCTTCTTCTTCTCTTTTGGCTGTTTCCATTAGGGGTTGCCACAGCAGATCATCTGTTTCCATTTCTTCCTGTCCTCTGCATATTGCTCAGTCACACCAACCACCTGCATGTCCTCTCTCACCATGTCCATAAACCTTATCTTAGGCCTTCCTCTTTTCCTCTTACCTGGCAGCTCCATCCTTAGCATCCTTTTTCCAAAATACCCATCTTCCCTCCTCAGCACATGTCCAAACCAACTCAATCTCGCCTCTCTGACTTTGTCTCCAAACCGTCCAACCTGAGCTGACTCTCTAATATACTGATTCCTAATCCTGTCCATCCTTGTCACACCCAGTGCAAATCTTAACATCTTTAACTCTGCCACTTTCAGCTCTGACTCCTGCCTTTTTGTCAATGCCACTGTCTCCAATCCATACAACATAGCTGGTCTCACTACCCTCTTGTGGACCTTCCCTTTCACTCTTCCTGGTACCCGTCTGACACAAATCACTCCTGACACTCTTCTCCATCCATTCCACCCTGCCTATACTCTCTTCTTCACCTCTCTTCCACACTCACCATTACTCTGAACTGTTGATCCCAAGTACTTAAACTCATCCACCTTTGCCAACTTTACTCTCTGCATCCTCACCATTCCTCTATCCTCCCTCTCAGTGACACACACATATTCTGTCTTAGTCCTACTGACCTTCATTCCTCTCCTCTCTAGAGCATATCTCCACCTCTCCAGGGTCTCCTCAACCTGATCCCTACTCTCACTACAGATCACAATGTCATCTGCAAACATCATAGTCCATGGGGCCTCTTGTCTGATCTCGTCTGTCAACCTGTCCATCACCATTGCAAATAAGAAAGGGCTCAGAGCTGATCCTTGATGTAATCCCACCTCCACCTTAAACATTTCTGTCACTCCCACTGCAGACTTCACCACTGTCACACTACCCTCGTACATATCCTGTACCACTCTTTCATACTTCTCTGCCACTCCTGACTTCCTCATACAATACCAAAACTTCTCTCGGGGCACCCTATCATATGCTTTCTCCAAGTCCACAAAGACACAATGCAACTCCTTCTGACCTTCCCTATATTTCTCCACCAACAGTCTCAGAGCAAACATTGCATCTCTAGTGCTCTTTCCAGGCATGAAACCATACTGCTGATCGCTAATCATCACACATTACAGTAATTATTATTATTATTATTATTATTATTACTATTATTAGTCTTTAACTTAACTTTGGTAAAACCTTTTTTGCACATCAACTTTGATTTGAGGCTGTAGTGCCCCTTTGGGGATCTGTATCAGGTCCCAGATGAGATAGCAATAGTTCTCCTCCTGGTTGATCATACAGTGATCTAATCGCATATGAAAACTATCCCTTACTGAATTCCTGCCCAGAAGTCTTAAATAAGTAAGTCCATCTTACTGTGTGGATTTTGTATACCCATCACCCCCTACTCTAACCTGCCTTTGTCTTACCCCAACAGACAAAATTTACCAGTAATCTCCAGTGGTAGATAGATAACTTCTCCTTCTTCAAAAATTCTGCCAGTTCTTCTCTGAAAATGGATGATAAAGGCATTTACAATCTAGCCAGCAGAACCCTATACAAACAAGTGCATTACATAATGAGATCCCTCTGTAATTTGCTGGGTCTTCCAGACTCTCCTTCCTTTTATGTAATTCTACCATCTATGCCTCTATCACTAACTACAGAAGGCTTCCTAGATTCAATGTCTCTTTGATAAGCTGAGTCAAGATCTGCCCTAATTCCAGTCCCACAAACTTATAATCTTCAGTCGCCAACCTATCTGGGCCCCCTGCCTTTCCATGTTTTTGTACTTAGTAGCATACAGTACCACCACCACCACAGCTGCTAGTTTGTTTAACACATCTGTTACCTCCTCACAAAGAAACAGACCCCTCTATTCCTAAAACTGTGCACCCTTACACTGGTATTTTCCTACATACAACATTTAAAAATATATATTTTGTCTCCTCATTTGCACTCACCCTCTTCTTCTCCTCTTTTTTTTTATCTTCAGTACAGTGGGAGAATGACAAGTACACACGCACACAGTATTTCCAGATACAGCTCTCTGCATAAAGTGTAATTTCCCTTAAGAGCACACAGAGACCACATTCAGTTCAGGGTTGGTTTCTCCCTCTTTCTCCAGATCCCCAAAAAGGCCCCCCAATGGCAAATCTATGGAGTTGAGATCTCAACTGAGTGGCCAAGCCAAGACCTCCAGCACCCTCTCTGTCTAACCAGGGCTTCGTGTCCCTGCCCAAGTAGCTGACACATACATTCTTGGAGATATGTTTTACACACATACACACCTGGGAAATGCTGGCACAGGTTTACTAGCTATGCCCCCTTCTGCTGAGACTGTAGGGTAGTTATCACTTCCTCCAGCCAACTCTTTATCCGCTACTTTAAGGCCCTTAACAAAGGGTGACCAATCTTACTGTGTAATGTTACTATCAATACAAATGGTAGTTTGACCAAGAGCAAGACTATCAGGAGTGGCCTACACAGTGTCACCAAATAAATATACATGCACTCTCAGAACTTAAATATGTGTCACAAATATCAGCCACAATGAAAGGTTTAAATATATTTAATAATAAATAATAAAAAAACAAGAAACTAGTGTATAATCACAGTAAAATCAGAGTTCAAAATCACAGGAAATATTTAAAATGACATTGCAGGACAGTCTCAAATAAATAAAGAAAACATCTAAACTATTCTTCACTATATTCATGACTGAATCTAAGAGCATTACTAAACCCTAGTTAACTTACATACAGAGCAAGCAAGGCAGATGTAGTGAGTGTGTCCTGATGCTGTCAGGTCAAAGACAAAATACAGAATACTCAGTTTCTCTCAGAGTTCTTAAATTAATATCTCAAATATTACTGCTGGGATAGCTTACAGGATGACATCACTACTTGTTATCTGTCTCTATCCCAGGTAAAAACACAACCATTAATGTGGCTGGTAGCATTTAGGATCTACCTGTGAAAATACATAAACATGGGCTTTTCTTAGACATAAGGCAGATCCTGGAATTAATAGAACAATAAACACTTTCAAGACAATACAAAAAACGTCTAGTTCTAGACATTGTGTCTGTTATTGCACAGGAACTTTAAGATAACATCCTTTTATTACATGGCCATAAAGTAATTTAATTTCAGTTATTTTTCTAAAGTTAATCTCCAGTGTTTCAGTTTCCATTGTTAAAATATATACATCTAAAGAGTTACAGTAGTACAAGTGCATTTCTGTTCTATTCCAATAGGGTATGATGTGGTTACATTTTAGCTCAGTACTTTACAAAATATCTCTTCAGCACACATCTGTACAAGCAATCTTATATGACATACAGTTTTAATAGATTTGTAACACAAGCATATGAATTATGTTGATATACACAAATGACATATAATTATTTACAAAATTCCCGATAGCTGGGCTGGCATTATCTCCTTTTGTGACAATTAAAAATAGACCAGACAAATACTGTACCATATACCATACCATACCATGCCATAATCACTGTATTGATTTGATTTTAATATTGAAATACAGTAATTAAAAGCCTGGCTGGATTAATAATATTTTAAACTTATATTTCCAATAGAAAGTGTGACATGTGAAATGGTGTTCAGTGGCATGCTGAGTGGATTGTAATTGAATAAACTAATAGACAGAGAGAGTGACTGTATGTATGAAAGCAGAAGCAACTGTATGTGAGAGATCAGAGAGATGTATGAAAGCTGAAGAGAGTGTGTGTGAGAAATCGGAGAGAGAAAGAGTGAGTGAATGCATGTATGAAAGTAGAAGTGAAAGTGTGTGAGAGATCAGAAAGCTGTATGAAAGCTGAAGAGAGTGTGTGTGAGAGAACGGAGAGAGAAAGAGAGTGAATGCATGTTTGAAAGCTGAAGAGTGTGTGCCTGTGTGTGTGTGTGTGTGTGTGTGTGTGTGTGTGTGTGTGTGTGTGTGTGTGTGTGTGTGTGTGTGTGTGTGTTTGTGAGATCAAAGAGACAATGTGTAACCTGATGCAAACTGACTGAGTGAGTATGAAGTAAGTGTTGACATTTTAGCGATTAGACTTGTTTGGCTTGACGTGTTCTCAAGTTGTTGAGACAGGGAATTTATTTGTATCTTTTTTAAAAGTCTAAAACTCTAGAAATGTCAGGTATATTTCTGTGGGGGGAAAACAAAGGGCAACATATGAAAAATGGAATTCTTCATACTGTACTGTATTTATTCAATTTTTTTCTGGTTGCTTGAGTTCCAGTTAACTGCGAGTTTACTGTATCACAGACTTGATGGATATCTATGCCTTGTGTGCTGTGCTATTGCATGCCCACTTGTCCTAGATATTTTGTGTCTCCACAATTGTAATAGTTCCACAAATACCAGAAACAGGAATCTAAATCTTTGCTAGCAGATAGATAACAGGAAGGAGAGGCAGATTCATCTCGCAGCTCTTCCTCTGCATCAGAGCAGACTGCCACTACATATAAAACAGCATGGAACACTACCATTCTTCAAACAGGACCTAGACAATTAGATGGGTACCATGAATTCACCCTGAGCTTGACTGACCTAGCCCTGCTCAATAAGGGGGTTCAGAGTGGGTACTGTCAAGGCATAAATATTCAGGTGACACAATTGCCTTGAAATACCAATGAATATAATCCTCCCATATATAACATTTATACAGTACACTGATTTTTCATATACCTTTTTTTAAAAAAATTAAGTTATTTCCCCTACTCACATCAAATACCTCTTGTTTATCCCGGAAGGTTGACATATTTGTATAATAATTAATAATTCATACTTTTATACTCAAAATTTGTCACGTCTTAGAAATGAAATACATGCAGTTTTCCCTGTAGCAGCAAATTCCCATAGTTACAGAAATTCACAAACGTTACCCTCTCCACTGACTTTCCCATTAGTAAACCTATAATCAGTGACTTCACTGTTGATAAGAAATATATTTCCTAATACAAAGAGTCAAGTTCATAGTAATCCCATTCACAGTTAGTTACCATTAAGCACAAAAATAATCAAGCTTCCCATCATTATCAGTCTACAAGGGATTCTCCCTTATTCCTCCCTGTGGTACACAGATATATTCTTATAATGTGTGTTAATTCAAGCATTACAATACAAGCAGAAAACTGTGTAAGAAAACTTTAATTACTGATCAATCAACTCACTTCCTCCCATAATACATTCACTAATTTATAGCTCAGAGAGACCACCTTCTATCTCTGTTTTTCACCCAGTGTCGTCAGTATCTCTTTTTCTTCCATACCATTTTGAGTTAATACGTTCAGTACTCAAAATTATCTTCCCACTCTGACCTCCTTTATTATCACAACTTCTAGGGCAGTTCTACCCTCCATATGGTCCACTTCGTCTCTGATGACCTTTCATTTCCTTATAAAAGTATGTAACAGAAGAAACACAAATATATACACGTTAGTAGCTCAGCTTTGACATTTACTCCACCTCTTAATCCACATCATCACTTACTTTCTAGTTAATAAAATGTCAGTTTATTCCTTCAACTTCCAGCCATCCCAGTCTACAATTCTGCTATTTTAAGTACAGACCCTCATCTCCTTGCTACCTCTGTTCCTGTCCTGCTATCAGCTGTTTATCCCTGTCTGCACATTTTCATCTTGAGTCACTACCTCTTGGGCATCTTCCTATTCAAAGCCAACCATTCCACTCCTGCTTCCTCAACCTCCTCCAAGACTCCCTAGAGTCAGCTTTGTTGTTCACCTTCTTTATTGTGTTATAGGTCAATCACTCCATCTTTCATTCCTCTTACCCATCCTTTTTTTTCCTAAGGGCCCACAGCCACAATGACAGTGACTGCAAGTCTCAGCTGGGGAGACTTCTTGTTTTTCCCAGCTTGCATAGCCACCACTGATTCAGCAGACCCCACCATAATTCCCTTGGTTCTCATGGCACATCATCTCTTGCTCTCTGGATGCTCCATGGTTCTCTACCTTTCGGAACTATTTAGCAGAAACTGGCTGCCTCCTCCAATTATTTACAACAGTACACGTTGCTGTGCCAATTCATTTTTAAAGTTCCAGGATACAACATTTTTCGTACAGCTTCAGATCTTCACATGGAGCTCATAATCTGGACTATTCCTATTCTCTGCTGAAATATATTACAGGAGTAGTATTCCGCTAGCTGCTCTTTGCTGCTGGCTATTACAAACCCCTTCTGTGCAGCCACTTTCTTTTATAAACAGTCTTTGGTACAATAAATGTGCAAACAAACAAGTGATGTCTCTTCCAGAGGTGTACCTAGCTATTCTTTTACCTAGTGCCATCCCCAGATCTGAGGGCCTCCTCCCCCACTACTTTATGTTGAAGAGCAAATAAAAAATATATTATTTTCCCTTTGAAGTTATAGAAAACTGCAGCTGTGACAGTTTATGTAACACCAATAGTGCTGCAATACTTTAGCTGTGACCACAATGCAATATTAGCATTCATTTCTGATTCCAGTAATGTATGAAAGACTGATCGGGATCTGCAGATTGCAACCCCCTAACATTTTACACACAGGGAAACCATCTCATTTACTCCAACTTAGCTGTACATCTGGCCTCTTCTATCCTGTTTCCCTTTCCCACCCAAAGTGCTTGACTAGTTTGAGGATCTAAAGCCTGATAGTCTTTATTCAGTAACAGGATCCAATCCTGAACAAATGTTTCTGGTCCTGGACTTCCATGCACTCCTCCAGTCCTTCTGTGTGAATATTCTTCAATGCAGAGAACTTCTATAGTCATCTTGCTTGGATATTAAGCAATTGATTATCACCCAGAGAACCTTTATTTCCTCCTTATGCCACTTCAGTAATAATTCCAATTATATGGCCTTTTTCCTCTCCTGCACTCCTAATACATTCAGCCACTACCCTGCCTCTCTTACCATTGTGACCTCTCAGCATAAGGCCCCAAGGTCTAGGGTTACAACGTCTAGCTTTGTATGCAAAAGCTACTATTTGATACAAACAGTGGTATAATAAATCAGATTAGTCTGTAACTAAGAACTATACTTGTTTTTTGTTCATTTCTAAAGAAGCAACAGAAGCAAAGAGTACATCATAAAACAGAAAAGAAGAATTGCTGAGAATTTCTTCTGTTTCTATATTCAGTTAAAAGTACAAAGCAAATGAAATTTACTTGGCTGTAAAGATAAATCTGTCCTGAAATCTTTACAGTTACACAGACTGCTGTTCTTGATTTAAATAACTTGTGAGGAAACAAATTGTTCAAGAAAAGGCAAAAAGTGAACTTTTAATTAATAGAAGTACTTTTCTACAGGAATAATTTCCATTTAAATAATAAGTGGTAGAAAAGCTTGTCTTCTTAGATTTAAGGAAAGATGAACTTTAGAAATGATCATAATGTAACAGAATGGATGCATGTGTGAAAATGTATTATACTGTGATGCTAAAACATTTGATCTGCTATGTTAAAAAATACCTACATATATGTATATGTCTATATATATATATATATATATATATATATATATATATATATATATATGTTGCATGATAGTCTGTGAGTGGTACAGTACAAAAGGTCAAAGAAGGAAAGCAAAGCATTTGCAAAACATTATATTTAATATGCATCAAAGGTCAATTATAATAGCTAAATAGTTTATAATTATTAGAAATGAACATTCAAAAAAATACAGTTCACATGTTGTGAAAAACAATCTGAATTTTGTGTTACAAACAGGCAATGTTAGATCATAAATTGTTTTCCATCAAGTTATTAAGCCTGAGATATACTACAATAATGGATAATATTGTTTTATATTTTTTTAGTCTTCCTCAAAATGCAAAGAACTTGAAGTACTTCAGACCTAAACAATTAATTTAAAGTGAAAGACTTTAATACAAGACCTGCCCCTGGATTCAGCAAGCCCTGCATAGTGTGCAGGACTAGTGCAGGAGCTCCAGCAGGCAATATATCTGCCGTGCGATCCAGAAATAAGCTGTAGGGACATGCACGAGCACACCTGCACTAGTCCTGCACGGACTCAGCCCCTGTATGCAAATTACCCCATTTGCAGGAGAAATCCATGCAAATGAGGTGAATTTGTGATCCAGGAAGCTGGAAGCCGGCCATGCAGGCCTGGTGTAATCTGCAGAAATGTATTCTGAAAGTAACGGAGTACATTTCTGCAAACTACAAAACAGAGCCATGACAGCTCCAAATAAAGGGTGGATGTTATGTAGAAAGCATGCCAATGGCCAAGTATAAGGCCACTGGCATGGAACACAGTTGCAAAAATAAGAAAATCAGCTTTTATTTTTTTTAGCCGATCTCGGCTGTTTAAGCATAGGGCAGCGACACGCAAACGGGATCGGGTGAAAACTAAGAAAAATAAATAAAATAAGTATTCTAACCAAAATCACTATTTTGCCATTATACTCAATGACAGGCAGAAGACAATATGGCTAGTGAATAGTGGTTGCTAAGGAGGGAGGCTCAGTGTGGGACCTGTAACTATGCATCAGCAGGCAATCCTATGCAAATGAGGGGAATGATACTGAATCCCAGATTTCCCCTGCATGCTAGTCAGCACCCAACAGTGTAAGAGCATGAATTGCTTGGTGCAAGCCTAGGAGTTAGCTGACATCATGGGGGGGTGTCAGGCATACTGTAAAGTTATTGGAGCCCTGGGACTCAGATTTGCCCTTAGCTTAGCAGAGCTAAGCAAGGGGGTGTGTCTGAGACTGCCTAGCACTCTTTCCATTGCCTAAGTGGGTGTGCATGCCACGCACTGGGTTTTAAAGTAAAAAAAAAGTAAACCAGGAAATAGCAGCTCTGTGAACATTTGAGCACTGTGTTCAAGCGGTGCACCCCCGGGCTTAAACAGGAAGGCAGTGGGAAAGGGAAAACAGCAGTAGGAAGGTAATCTAGGAGAACTAGCATAGCTGGCAGGTGAAATGTATCAGAATCAGCCAATTAAACAGGCAGCAGACCCGCCCAGCCCAGAACACTACTATAAACAATGCAAACACCTTTCCCTCTGAGTTTTCCCACATACTCTACACCACTGGAGTATACAAGCGGGAAACTTTTAACAAACAAAAACAACAACATGATAGGGGCTGCAGCACCTATCAGGCATCAACATGTGGAAGAGGCTGAGGGTGGTGAGGAAGAGAATGCTGCTGACCAACCCAGAGTGAGGAGATGGAGAAGGGTGTACAGACCCAGGGTAATCTACCAGGGGCTACATGAGCTGGAGATAGTGGAGCGCTATAGGGTGGACAGGGACCTCCTACAGCAAATGTTTGAGCTGTCCCGGCCATGTCTGACACAAAAAACTAACAGAGGGGAACCCATCCCAGTGGATACCAAGGTATGTGTAGGCCTACGAATACTAGTCATAGGTACATCCCAAAGCCCAACTGGGGATATCATGGGGATCTCACAGGCATCAGCATCCACGGTATTCCACCAGTTCCTGGATGCCATGTCAGCACATGTCGGTGAGCACATATATTTCCTCAACACCCATAAGGTGTTGGCCACCAATATGCTTCTCTTCCACAAAATAGCAGAATACCCTGAGGAGGTGGGTGCTATAGACTGCATGCACATATGCATCAAAGCACCACCCGGTGAGCGGGGTAGGGTCTACATCAACCGCAAGGGCTTCCCCACCTTCATGTGCGATGCCCAGGGCATTATAATGAATGTGTGTGCTGGCTGCCCTGGAAGCTATCATGATTCCCACATCTGGCATCTGATGCAGCTGTACCAGAGATTTGCCAGTGGCGACATCCCTTACGGTCACCTAGTGGGGGAAGCTGGTTACGCACTGGAGCCGTGGCTGATGACACCCATCAGAAATGCACACACACCCGAACAAGAACTCCATAATGTGGCACACGCACATACCAGAATAATAATAGAGCACGTGTTTGGGATGCTCAAGTCATGGTTTCAGTGCCTGGACACATCTGGTGGAACCTTGCAGTACTCACCAGCTGCATGTACCCAAATTGTTATCTTGTGTACCATGCCGCGCAATATGATCCTGCAGAAACAGCTGCAGCAAGAACAGTACAGGACAGGGCCACTCAGCCCCCCACCAATGCCAAGGCCTGCACAGGCAAAGAGTGACTTGGAGGAGGAACAACCTGAGCCTGCCCCAGTAGGCAGATGGAGATGTGCCCAGTATGCTCTGGCCTTGGCAAAGAGGCAACACATAGCACATACACTGACACAGCAGGGACCCAGGGAATGACACCTCTCTCTGACTCGCACAAACAGTAAAAGGGATGCCAAACATGACACTACCTGTTCTCAACCCTGTATAGGGAGTGTACTATGTGCATTCGACATAGGCAGCCCCCAGCACCATCCACAATACTGGCACACCCACAAGGTAAGTCACTCTCCTTACCAATTGCTGATTGGAGTAGTATGCGTTGTTACGTGTATCTATGGTATGGATGTGAGCATGCAAAGGAATCAAATGGCTGAATGGGATACCAGCAGATAGCAGACACCTATAGTGGCATCATGAGATCTGTAATAAATACTGGTGTCACCATAGTAGCCAGTACTACACATGGTGACAAAACCCACTGCAGGAAATGTGCTGGGCCACATGTGTCTCCATATGACACACACATGTCAGTCAGGGAGGTTCACATACCCAACAACATTCTCAGCCAACAGGACAG
The DNA here is from genome assembly GCF_019279795.1 of Protopterus annectens. Classification (NCBI taxonomy): domain Eukaryota; kingdom Metazoa; phylum Chordata; order Ceratodontiformes; family Protopteridae; genus Protopterus; species Protopterus annectens. Next base: position 1,316,948,209 of record NC_056739.1, read on the forward strand.
GATTAGACAAACACAATCAAAGGCTGTGCCAAGACCTCTAAATGATGCCTATGGGTAACCCCCGCCCCAGGCCTACACAGACAGACTACATCAGGCCAGGCAGTGGGATGTTAGTTCTGAAGGGTAGGAAGTCAGAAACTGATATGTAGGTCAATCAAACCTAAGACCTGTAGTACACTGCTATCCCTCTAGTCAGCATGATAGGTTAGAAAACAGAATGAAATGGAGTACCTGACATACCAGTACAGTCATAGCAAATGTGTACAAATGTCATATGTGCCCCCCAATCCTGTGTATCAATGTAGACACAGTCAGGTGTGCCCCCATATCTTATGTAGACATGTAATAACAGTCAGGTGTGCCCCCAATCCTATATAGACATGTAGTAACAGTCAGGTGTAACCCCCCAATCCTGTGTAGCAATGTAGTAACAATCAGGTGTGCTCCCCATAGCCTATGTAGACATGTAGTAACAGTCAGGTGTGTCCCCCCAATCCTATATAGAAATGTAGTAACAACCGGATGTGCCCCCCAATTCTATGTAGACATGTACTAACAGTCATGTGTGCTCCCCCAATCCTATGTAGAAATGTAGTAACATGCATGTGTAGGTATAATACCAATGAAGCACAGATGCCCAGAGGTGGCCAAGGTAGCAGGATAGATTGTAGCATTTGTACAATATGCAGGTATGTGAGTGTTAGGTTGGTGTGTGTTTCATATTGTGTGAGAGTGGTCAGTATGTATGCATTTTGAGGTATGACCTGGTGGCCATTGCCCACTACTGCTGATGACAGGGCCAAGTCCTCACAACTGCAGTGCCAAAGACAATTCCCACCAGTATAACACATGCTAGCAGTAAGCCATTGTAAATGTATGTTGTTAATATGTGTCACCATCGGAAAGATTGACATGGCATGACTGTTGGGCTAGATATAAAAGCAGTACACAGGGGAAAGTACCCCAGACATACAGTATATAATGTGTGGCTGTGAAATGGACACACCCTTGGAATTGTGCATACATGTATGCATCACATTATCTGGGCCTGTAGTAGGGAATACCGGTGTCTGCCCGAACACTTGCAGATCACAAAGGTGATAGGACTAATGTATTAGGAAACAGCTGATATACCTGCACATGCCAGCATAACTGGAATGCCCAATGCATATCTGTGCATCAGATGCGAGTAGTGTCCATAGCACACATGCACCCAGCTCTCCCAAACACCACCCACAGGTACCTCTCTGCTCATATCCCTGCTGTTGTGAATGGGTACAATATGACCCCCACCTGTATATGGCAATAGTGAAAGAATGCAGCATGCAGTGCAGGTGCCCCATGCAGATGTGTCCCTAGCTGTAGGTAGCACCCTGCCAGCATCCACACCACCTGATCAGTACTGATAGAAAGTATTGGCATGAACACCTAGCACACCTACCCTGTCATCCCAGGGGAATATACTGTATGGCAGTCTGGGACTGTAGGACTGACAGAATGCAATGGCCTGTCACAGCTGGCCTGCATCACCACCAAATGGCCTACAGGCCTCTGCCAAAGGCCTGTGTCTCACATGTACTGCCAATACATGTTATGTCATGGACACCCAAATAACGACATAACATACTCTACATAAGCCATATGTAAGCCCATGTGGGCAAACCGCAGTAACATGTCCTCCATGTACCACTGCATGAACTATGGACCAACACCAAAACACAGCTGTGATGAGGTGATAACCTTAGGGAAAGTATCAGAGAATGTATGCATAATGTATGCAAGAGGATAGAATAATAGAGGGGGGGTGGGAGCATGGGCAGCATGGAATGTGCAAGGTCTGACACACAGACGTGTGCACTCACTATCCCTGGCTGCAAACACATAAATGGGTGGCTACAAACCTGCCCGTATACACCACAATAGGGGAAATGTCCTGACTTATGGCCCCTGCCTCTGGGTAACCTGTGTGAATCTGTACAGCTATGAGGTATTGCCACAGCAACATAAGGCCATACTGTCATGTCAATGGATGTACAAGTATGGGTTCCTCTGCCAGCACTGTACCAAGGTGTTGAACCAGATACACAGACCCAGCAGCAAGTGTCTGCAGTTCCCACTCCAGAATGGCATAACTTTACATGAATATGGAGGCATTTGCCCACAATACCAGACACAGCTGCATTCACCCTTGTTCCCCAGGACATCACTGTGAGCAAGAATGTCCACCTGACACTACTTGAGGACATAAAACATCACAGTGTATAACAGTACACGTCTGAATATCTCTGCTAACACCAGTACCATGTAGTGGAAGCAGCACAGACACAGTCACCTACAGTACACACTATCCCTTACACAGTTTGACCCCATATTGCCAAATAATCTATGGATACCCTGCAGAAACAGTTTGCTACCTGTAGGTGTACAACACAAAGGTCTGCACTGGAGTACAAACTACCTAGAATGGATCCACACATGCCATACAGAACAGCATGCTGGGCATGCTCACATGCTTAAACAAATGGAGCCTATGTCTGCAAACAACAGTGGACCATACATATCTGACAGTTGCAGATGTTAGTGCATACACTCCTCAATATGCACTAGTCATGCTTTGCACACACATTGGATAGGAATAAAGACATATATCCAAGGAAAACACACTATAATATGCCAAAAGTAGACATACAGAAATGTGTGAAAGAGAGTGACTGTGACAAAGAGCCATCCATCATGAGGCCTGTCACATCCAGCACACAGCCAAATGGCTACAACCACATGATGCATAAATGTCACTCAGTGTAGAAACTAGCCACTGGTATCCATCAGCATTACAGACTATGTGGTGCAAGTGCTAGCTGTGCAACATGACTGTACAAGGCAGTAGTCATCTAGCAGCTGTATACACATACCTGCAGAATATAACCCTGCATGTGCCTGCATGTGGTGTGTCAACCTCTAGATGAATGGGTTATGGCCCATGCACACACACTGCCCTGCCCATAGCCCTACTAGGACAAGCCTGCTGATTCCATCCACTTTGAAATACATCTTTGGGAATAGAGTAACCCAGTAATCTCTGTGGCATATCCTAAAACTGCATAATGCTGTAGTGTGATAAACTAGTTAGGTAGGAGTTTTAAACCCAGACATGGCAACTATATGTGTGTGTGTCTGTGTAGGGAGCAATGCATTTTAGGCTAGTCACACTCATTACAATTCAAAGGCCCTTCTTTAGCAAGCCTGCTGATGTCATTCACTGTGAAATACACCTTTGGAAAAGATGTAGGCAAGTAATCTCTGTGGCGAATCCTATAACTGCATAATGCTGTAGTGTGATAAACTAGTTAGGTAGGAGTTCTAATCCCAGACATGGCAACTGCGTGTGTGCATTTGTGTGTCTCTGCCTGGGTAGGGAGCAATGCTTTTTAGGCTAGTCACACTTACTACAATGCAAATGCCCTACTTTGGCAAGCCTGCTGATGTCATTCACTGTGAAATACTCCTTTGGGAAAGGCGTAGCTTAGTAATCTCTGTGGCACATCCTATAACTGCGTAATGCTGTAGTGTGATAAACTAGTTAGGTAGGAGTTCTAATCCCAGATATGGCAACTGTGTGTGTGTTTGTGTGTCTCTGTCTGTATAGGGAGCAATGCTTTTAGGCTAGTCACACTCACTACAATTCAAATGCCCTACTGTGGCAAGGCTGCTGATTTCATTCACTGTGAAATACACCTCTGGAAAAAGTGTAATCCAGTAATCTCTGTGGGGAGTCCTATAACTGCGTAATGCTGTAGTGTGATAAACTAGTTAGGTAAGAGTTCTAATCCCAGACATGGTAACTATGTGTGTCTCTATCTGTGTAGGGAGCAAAGCTTTTTAGGCTAGTCACACTCACTACAATTCAAATGCCTTACTGTGGCAAGTCTGCTGATGTCATTTCCTGTGAAATACACCTTTGGGTAAGGTGTAGATCCGTAATCTGCGTGGCGTGTCCTATAACTGCGTAATGCTGTAGTGTGATAAACTAGTTAGGTAGGAGTTCTAATCCCAGACATGGCAACTGTTTGTATTTGCTTGTGTGTGTGTCTCTGTCTGTGTAGGGAGCAATGCTTTTTAGGCTAGTCACACTCAATACAGATCAAATACCCTACTTTAGCAAGCCTGCTGATGTCATTCACTGTAAAATACAACTTTGTGAAAGTTGTAGCCTAGTCATTGCCTTGGCGCATCATATAACAGCATAATGCTGTAGTGTGATATAATACTTTGGTAGGGGTTCTCTATTCCCACACATGGAAAGTGCGGATGTTTGTGTGTGTGTTTCTATGTCTGTGTAGGGAGCAATGCTTTTTAAGCTAGTCACAGTCACTACATTTCAAATACCCTACTTTGGCAAGCCTGCTGATGTCATTCACTGTGAAATATTCCTTTGGGGAAGGAGTACTCCAGTAATCTCTGTGGCGTGTCCTATAACAGCGTAATGCTGTAGTGTGATATAGTACATTGGTAGGGGTTCTATTCTCACACATGGCAAATGTGGATGTTTGCATGTGTGTTTCTATGTCTGTGTAGGGAGCAATGCTTTTAGGCTAGTCACACTCATTGCAATTCAAATGCCCTACTTTGGAAAGCCTGCTGATGTCATTCACTATGAAATACACCTTTGGGGAGGAGGACTCCAGTAATCTCCATGGTACGTCCTATAACTGCGTAATGCTGTAGTGTAATAAACTAGTTAGATAGGAATTCTAATCCCAGACATAGCAAGTGTGTGTGTGTGTGTGTGTGTGTGTGTGTGTGTGTGTGTGTGTGTGTGTGTGTGTGTGTGTGTGTGTGTGTGTATGTCTGTGTGTGTCTGTGTTTGTCATTCGTAACCTGTGTGGAGGTGGCTGTGAGTGTGTAACAACTGGATTCATTGTGGAGCAGGTTTTGCAAATTTATTATATGTTGGCCCTATTTTATGTCACAATGTCCACCTTACAAGGATAACAGATGAGAAATAGCTGAGAGGCTGGAGTGGAAGTCTATACCCCTACATGTGACATCAAGGCCTGGTGAACAATGTTAGCAACCCTTGTATTACACAGAGAACACTCTCAACCCATGTCTCATACACAAACACACTTGCCTAGGCAACAACTGCTATCTTGGTAGTATCTTGCATATTGCCCACAGATAATAACCATGGTGTAATTGCAGTGGATGACAGAGGGCATGTCACTCTCTCCATCAGTAAAATATGCACGTACATGCAGACAGTGTGCCTTCACTATGTTCCCCACTGGACACCTGCAACATTTGTGGTGCTATCAAATGTGACCCACAAAGGACATACCATACCTCATACACATGCCGTGTATGGACAGATGTCACTGACACCAGGGAATACCTGTATCATGCTATCAATGTAGATGCAGGGTCAACCTGCTGTCCATTACCTGTTCACAGCACATGAGGCCAAAACAGGCACATCTGATTATAACAATCTGTGTACACAACATGGGCCAGATACCCCAGGTACAGTTCCACATGTCACTGTACATGCATGTGGGATGTGTGCACATCCCAGACAGTGTCCATGTCATGGACTAAAGAACAGATACAGGGCAAGAATCGAACAGCAATGACCACACACAGTTGTTACCCAGGTGACTGGATGGTGAATACAATACCCATCTGTGTGGGCCAATCCAGACACTACACCCCTGAGCCACACTGCGGATCATTGCCATGTGGCCTGATGCCAAGGTATACCCTTCACCTTGCCTTGTATAGCCTTCTGGCACAGTGAACCACTATGCACCCGTGAAGCAATGCACACATCCATGTCAATACTGGCACCCTGTGTCTGTGTGTGTGGTGTGTGATGCTTTTGACCACATTCACACTCACTACAACCCCCATTGGCATACTGAAGTATGCTGTCTCATGTCAGACACTTTCACATACCCTTTGCCCATATAACCTCCAGATAACACCTGTTGTGCATGTGATACCTGCACAGTACTGTATTGTGGCAAACTAACTAGTGCAGAGGTGTATTCCTGACCCTGCCAAGTGTTTCAATGTGTGTGAGTAACTGAGAGAGTGTGGCTGTGTTGACGCTGACACCTGTCCATGTGGACAGGCACGTGTACTACACCTACTGTATCGCTACCATATCACTGTTGCAGATGTCACTCACCATCACATATATATATTTGGAGAGCTTCTCAACATGTAAGCTATGTAGCACATCCAATAACTGCATAGACATGTGATAGCAATCCATAGTCAGTTAGGGGTTTGATACCCTATACTGGTAGGTGTGTGATACAAACATGCTTTACCCCCTCCCTGACTTATATTTGCCTCTGTCTGCCTCTCTCACTCCCTCTCTGGTGGATGTGAAGAACTACACCTGCTTTGCTTAGGCAGCAGCATGTGTTTTGTAAGTGATGCTCATAATCAGCTGAAGGCCTCTGCATGAATCACAGCCCTCCTCTAGCTGATTGCATGTGGAACAGCTGTGGTAACATTCCCATAGCCAATTGCATGGAAACACACTCCAATATCTAGGAACATCATGTTGGTGTGGGGCTTTTTCATTCACAATGAGCAGGATCTAGATCTGGTGTTTGCCTAACAGCATAAGAGATTGATTGGGGATTCATCTCTAACAACATACACTGTGGAAACAAGCCAACACACAGGAAGGGGGTGTGCCTGGCATGACTACAGACTGTAAGTGTTGCTATTCTGCATTTGGAGTAATGTTGGTTTAACAGGGTGTGTGTGGATTTGGCTGGCCTACATGTTTTAATACCTGTCACTGCAGTGCTATGTTTCTGAGGAAACCCCCATCTGTAGGGTCATCTGCAGACTGGGCAGTGTGTGGTGCCTTTTGTTTCTTGTGTTACTCACAGAGCACCTATCTGTAAACTACAGAAGCAGAGTGTGAGGATTGCAGTCAGTACATGGTTACATCCCTGAGAGTTACTGACTTCATATCCCTCATAGGACATATGCCACAACAAACCCTGTTACAACAGTAAATGTATGAGGTTATCACAGCAACATGTCAATATTGGCCCTATGTTTGTGCCTCCAGCCACAACTCTGTCAACCGTTGTACATATGTCATGCAGTAAGAGGTGCATATGTTCTGTACACCTTAATTTATTGACATCATATCTGATAAGCCAGTGAGATAGCAGACTGCTACACATGTTATGTATAGTGCGGGTTATATTTGAGGACATAACCTGGGCATTCTTTGATTATGTGTACAGTACTGAGGTCTGTGTACATATGGTGATTGTTGACAGTGTGTGTATTCTGAATATGTACCTTGACCTGTGTACAGACTGTAGTAGATGTCATTGTTCTTGGTCCTGTTCTATCTGATATAACATACTGCTCCACTGTATGTTACACTATTGACTTACATGTTTGTAGGGCCAAGCACACTCATGTCCCATACCACAGACAGGCATCAGACCACACTGTGTAGTGGTCCAGTATATGTAGCATTAGTGTGTGAGTGGCATATATGAGGATAGTGTTGATCAGATAGTCCATATACTGTAATATTATGCTAGCTTACCATATGTGGCTGTGGATGTGTTCACATTGGTTGTGGTTATGCACTTTCACACAGGTGTCTGTTGCTCTGTGCTGTGACATGCCTGTAGAGCCTGCTGTATATGTAGGTACATGTGTATTCCCCCATAAGAAATGTAGGCCAGTGTTGTGGCAGTCTGCCTGTAGCCTGCACAGGGCTTTGTTACATGCCTAGCAGCTTAGTGTACTTACTCAGTGTGATGTTATGTCCAGATACTTACCAGATGTACTGCTGCCAGTCAACCATAACAGTCATGTAAGTCAGACAAAGCAGTGGGATGCTGTACAGATGTATGTCACTAACTAATGGGTAGTATGTGGCCATGGCACCTCTGTACCAGCGGTTATTATGTGTCAGGACAGACAGGGGTGTGTGAATGCATAACCTATGGAGGCAAATGTATACCAGTATTTACATGATACACCCATCTACATGGCTGTTAACATCCACATTGTCGGGCTTGGTCCACATGTCTTGCACTAAGGGGCTCTGTGTATATCTCTGGACTGACCAAAGTGTGTCAGACTTTCCACATTTATTGGCTATATCTCTGCTGTAGTCCACAGGATCATTACTGTGCTAGCAGTGGTACTGTACTATGATGTCCTTAGGATGTCTGTCAGTAGCCAATGGTGCACATGTTAAAAGCAGATGTGACCTCCCACACACAACATGTCTGTGAAGGCAACCCCTATCACAGTAGCAATAGTCTACATATATACCTGCAATACATACCTGACATCCCCTTGCACTAAGAGGTTGGGACAATTGGGGCTGAGGTAGGGCTCCACTCCATGTTCAGGACATATGGTGAACATATATGTATATATAATTATCCATATATCTATATAGATATATACACATACACATATTGACATACATAGATGGATATGTATATGTACATATATATATATACATATAAACACTCAGATATATACATATAAACAGCAATACATGCCTACACATATACAGACAGGGATACATATGCACATATACTTATGGATATCTGCATATATATTAACAGTAATAGGTATATCAGAATAGATATGCATGCACATATAGTTATAGATATCTACATATATATCTTCATAAATAGGCATATCTGTACACGTAGGATGTGCATACATATATAGCTATATATACATATATCTATATATACATATATATATATATATATATATATATATATATATATACATATATTTAATATATATATATGTGTGTGTGTGTGCATACAAAGAGATGTACACATGGCCATATATATGTTGCACTATACAGATGAGTATACAGACATATGTATGAATATACATGTGTATATACATGTAGACATATATCACCCTAGTATATGTATATATCCATATTCCTGTCACGTGTAAACCTCATGGTTATGTATACCCTCCCAGATGTATCTCACCATATGTAACTGCTATGTGTACATTATGGTAAAATGACATATGTAATGCAACAGCCACATTAATAACAAGTACTATACAATTGTGGAAGTAAAGGCAATTGCTCAATATTAATCAATTTGTGTATTGATAGATATATTGGAAAACAACAGCTGTCTTCACAGTGGACATGGTGTAGTGGTTAAGTGTTGTGACTATAGTGTACAGGGTCCTGGGTTCAAGCCCAGCAAGGGCTGTTTATTTTGTTGCTTGGCAGAACAAGGGCTGTTGGATGCAGAGTGGTTAAGGCAGTTTTGAGAAGGTTTAAGCATGTTTGTGCAGGTTTTCATGAAGCTAAGTGGTACTAAGCTATGGGTAAACATACTGGCACTTACACAGTGTAGGCTTCACTTACCAGTGTGAAAATCAGCTTAGCTGTTATATTGCAGCAATGTTGATACCTGCTAAGCATGGCTTAGCCCTGGTAACCAGTTCAAACCACCCAGTCTGATAACATATCAGGGTAATGACATCTGTAATAATTGTATGTAATGCCATGCACAATACATGCGCCTGTGTGCTGTCGTTACAGTAGCAAGAGATGTGAGTGTCATGTGTGGGACACAGATGTATATGAGGCCTGTACAGCACTGTTATCTGTGTGAATGTGTTACATACAGGGGTGTAGCCCAGGGTACATGCACAGGCATGTAGTGTATCATGGTGGCACTACTGTTGACAGTGCTTACCCAGGCAAAAGTAGAGTGTAAATGTAGTACTGACAACAGGCACACCTGTAGGCATAGATGGACTCTCAGGCCTCCCTGTTGTATCCCTGTGAGCTGTGTCACATGTATATAACTCCTACTGGGTAATGATCCAACATGTGGAATGTAACTGTAGACTACCGTCTGTACATCACATGTTAGTGAGGGCTTCTGACATGTAGTTATGGCTTACATATTGTTGTCAAACATCTATCTGTCAACACATTCATCTTACTGCATAGCTACTTGCCAAGCTGATGACTGTCAGTCCCTGTACAGATGTGTAGATGGCAGGTATCCACCTGGAATATTTACAGGCAACCTAAGTTTGATTGACACTGACATGTCTGCCCAGCTGTGTAAGAACTGGCACATATAGGCACACCTTGTATGCACCACATGCCACGGGTACCACCACTATACTACCGCAGTCAACAGAACATGGTTGTGTACAGGTCTCCATCACAGACACTAACCATGTGTTGTAATGCATGTTGCATACATGTCAACTTGATCACCTCAGTGGCCATGTGCAGGAAGCATCTGGAGGATTGGCTGATACATGTCACTTTCACCCTGAGGGTCACCACAGTAGTGTTTGTCAATAGATTGCCTGCTGCCACATGGCAGGTGACAGGATACCACTGTACACAGAACCCCACACATCACACCTCTCCTTGGACAATAGTTAGGTACACAGCTATGACCACCTGCAGTGATGCACCCCAGTACTGACACATGTGTATGTGTTGATGACTGAGTATAGCAGTGTCTGTGTGTTAGCACACCTGTACTTGCGAATTCCATGAGGGCCTTCATATCCACCACAACACCCATTGCCATAGTCAGTTGTGGCTGCTGCTGTATGGGACATTACATGTACCCTGTTAATCTCCTCTCCATTCTGGCTACACAAGCCTTGCAGTACCAGCACAACAGTGTTGTACAAATGGGTTGATAGGCAAGGGATACCCATTGTGTTCTGGCAAGTGTGTGTATGTGTGCATGTACGTATATCTGTAGGGAACACCATTCTGAGGCCACATACTCCTATTACAATACTCATTGCCACACAGAAGTACAGATAGTGTTTTTGCTGCCCATAGGTGAGGCATGACAATGCAACACCCTACTATATGTGTGACGTGCAATAGATGCATATCCCTGTAGTACCACTGTTGGGATATACAATGGGTTGTATTGCAGTTGTGGCCAATTTGTGATGGTGGGTATGTCAGAGTGTCATCATGGGTTCCAGGGAGTACAATATCCACTGGGGGATGTGGGTGCTGTGTACACTGTCATTACACCAAGGTACACCTGGTATATGTCCCATGTACCACGTTATGGTTACCACTGTCACCATCAACCATACATGTAACTGATACCATAATCCAGGCCAGTTATGCATGTGCTGTGTACAGCCTACCTGTAACACATTGGACACATGGACAAGTTAGTTAGCAGCAATAGGCCCAGGTCTCTCGGATGTGTGTCTGCCTGGTATGTGTCTGTTAATGTGTATATGAAGGTATGTCACACTATGTATTGTCCATATGCACCCATTACATCCCCCATTAGCAAACTGTACATGTCTGGGGATGTTCTGCATGTAACATGTAACCTGTAACACACCTCACCCTAAACGCTGTGTGGTGTGTGCAATGAAAGCCACACACTTCAGTATCAATACATACCTAGGTAGGGGGTCTAGTCCCAGTGTTGCCAAGTAACAGTATGCCTGTATGTGGATGGGTCTACATCAGGTTGCAGATTATACACATCCCAACGGGTCATCTGTCCATGTGGCACAGGCAATAACTGTTATACATACCTGTGACATGTTCAACTGTACCCCAGATATGTCACAGCCATGGTGTCACCACAGTGCCATACACGTTGTGGAATATGACTGCAGGCCATCCTCGTGCTGACACATGTACACCTACAACACAAATGGATATCATTATAGAGACCACAATCAACCAGTGTTACTAACAGCTATAATGCATCATTGCTGGATGGCTACACTACCTGACATATATGCATTACACTTTACTCCTTACATGTTACACTGCAGTACTGTGGTACACTGTAGTACAGTCACCGTGTGCATCAGAACCATATTAGCCTATCACTGCATCAATGGTAGAGATGGCAGGGATGTGGCAAAGGTATCATCATATGCACATGGTGTGTTGTTGGTTTGCCAGAGGCCAAGTGTGGGCCATACATTTGACACCATGTGTGTGGGTGAGGGTTGTAATGAGGTCAACTGGGCATGGTGATGTGGTGTGTGTAGGTATGGAGTTGCCCTAGGTGTGTTCGTATAGTGTGTGGGTATGCATGCACACAGTTCTGCCATGTGGCTACCCTACACAGGTGATTATGGACAGCTGCAGGCCATACCTGGCAGGGTGTGCAGTTCACTGCCTCTGGCCATGGTCATGTGGACTGAGCCTGCCAGGGGTTCCATGGGCACATCCAGGTGCAAGCCTTGATGTGCTACTCTCACCTGATGATGACAAATGTCCGCTGGAACCAGGTCCCTCCTGGGACTGGCCAGGACCACATGCTCGTGGCCTGCTGTGGTGTGGTGTGGACAGCACCCCCCCACAGTGCGGGGCTGGTTCTGCCACTACGGGAGCCCTCTGGTGTCCTAGCACATCCACGTTGACTGCCACCTGTTGGCATTGCTGGCCTACATCCATGCGGCCGATGCCACACTCCCACCACACGTTCAAGCATGGGCAGACCACAGTTGATGAGGGCCATCATCTCACCAGATCATATATCTATGAACTCAGTTAATGCACGGATGGCACCAGCCAGTTCACGGGCATTGTCACTTGCAGATGTGAGACCAGCCCTCTGCAGCCTCAGGCCCTGTCTGGTGTAATGTTCCATATGTGCCTGCACTGCCATGACAGCCTGAAACATGTACCTGCTGGTACCAGCTATGTCACGTCTGCCAGAGGCATGATGACCAGCGGCCCTACCACAAGCACCCTGGGACATCTGCCTATGTGGTGCCCTGCTGAACATCCGGCTATGCCTGCTGCAACCAGACACAGTAGGCGTGGTTACCACACTTTCCTGTGCACTGCCACCAAATGCCAGCTGTCCCTCCACTCTGGAGCATAGTTACAGCACAAAGGCATGAAAATTACAGAACCAACTGATATTGCCAACATCCTGGCAGATAGGTTCAGTGCTAACTTTACTCCCCCCCCTCACCCCCTAAAGGGCCCATATCTATACAGGAAGAATGCAGAGTCCCTGTAATCACAACTACACAGGTAAAAGCTGCAATCTCTAAAGCCAAAAACGCAGCATCCCCATTCTGGAATTATAGCTAAACTCACTAAACTAGGCATAAATCCCTACATCACAAGATGGGTTGCCAACTGGCTCACTGACAGAACCCACACTGTAAAAGTTGCAGACTCCAAATCTGACCTCAAAGCAGTGACAAGTGGAGTACCACAGGGTTCTGTACTGGGACGTCAACTGTTTGGTATCTACTTCTCTGAAGTACAGGCTAACAAAGAAGGCCTCTGGCTAATGAAGTTCGCAGATGACTGCAAACTAGGAGCCATAGTCAAGTCCCCAAATGATGTGGACATCCTGCAGAAGGGCCTCGCTGAGACAGATACCTGGTGTCAAAGCCATGGCCTCAAGCTCAATGCCAAAAAGTGCAGTGTCATCCCCTTTGGTTAAAAACTCTGTACCCTTGAACTACCACATAGGCAGCAATCTACTTAACACTGAATGTGAGCTAAGAGACCTTGGGACCCAGGTGGACAGTAGTCTCTCCTTTGATTGTCACATCGCCACAGTAGTCAGGAAGTCCTTCTACATGGCATACCTCATCATAAAAGGTTTCTCATCCAGGAAAAAAAGAGGTCATTGTTCCCCTCTACTCGACACTCATTAGACCCATTATAGTGTACAATGCCCCATTTGGAATGTACCTCACAAGACATTTGCAGCAGCTGGAAAGGTCACAGAATTACCTCACAAAGAGGATTACTGGCCTCAAACAAATGCCCTACACTGACCGCCTCAAAAAACTCCAGCTTTACTGCGTAGTATATCGCCTACTCCAAGGTGATCTCTGCCTAACATATAAAGCTATGTCAAACCCAGAGCTGTTGGACATACTACACCTAAAGAAATCCCAATCCCTCTGAGCTACAAGCTCTTGGGACCTAAACCTTGTCACACCAATAAACAGGACATGCTGGAGGGATAGATTCCTGTCCCAGAGACTTCCCATACTCTGGAACAGGCTACCCATCTATATCAAGCAAAGTTCTTCATTAGCACTCTTCAAGAAAAATCTTGATGAGTGGATGGGAAATAGGAAATACACCCCAGGGATCACTTCTGTGTCTCTGCTCGACAGTGGCACAGGAAAATAACTTTCTTGGGTGGCGTAAGCCAGGTAATCTGGTTGGCTAGGCTTATGTAGGCCCTTGGGCCAATAGCCTAGTACCTACCTATGAACCTATGAACCTATGAACCCATGGCCACTGGTGATGGGGTATGTATAGGTACTGAAACTGGGTGCAGGGTTGGGGTGGCTAAAAGGAGGATGTCAATTGATGGCGCTGTTTTGGTCCCTGACAACCCCACCTGTGCCTCAAAAGTACTGTCATCATCTTCGGTGTTTGTATGGACACCAGCATCAGATTGCATGTAAGAAGGACCCTGACCCACCTTGCCACCTGTGTGGGAAAACAATAAACACACTTTAAAACCTGTACAGCATTGCATAACAGTGCACACACACACACACACACACACACACACACACACACACACACACACACACACACACACACACACACACACACACACACACACACACACACACACACACACACACACACACACACACACACACACACCACCTAATACCTACCTGTCCGTAACTTTACAGACAGTCCCACATATATTTCCATGCATTCTCCATCCTGCATCACACTTAGTAACATACACTCATTGATACACTCATTAACATATCAGTCCTCTAAATTCCTAGACAAGTGTCCACAACACAAGACCTGTTACTACATTACCTGTCTGAGCTGTGTGTAGTGGTTTTACTCACTGCTGTCATTCAGTGTTCACTCTGTGTATGTCCGGACATTATGAGCATGGCCCCTATATGTGTGGCCTACTATGTTCACTCAATAATATCACGCACTGGAATGTCATGTGTATGTATTGCTCAGTACATGCCAGATATGCTGCTCAGTCAGCCTATCATGGGACAACTGCAATGTATGGATAGACTCTCTCGTGTTGACTAGTAATTCCCCAATGCATCTGTAGTGCTGTATACATGGGTTGTCAATCACCTCTCTGCTGAATGCAATATTAAGGGTATACCTGGTGTCTACCTTCCCTCTCAATGTCTGTTCCATGCTACAGACCTTATTATACTATCAGCTGCCCTGTGATTACATACATAACAAGGATTCCTGGTCTGTAATGTAGCAGTCCATGTCCATGTACTGCATGATCCCAAAGGGAGGTACTTCTTTATGAACAACCCCGCAATCACGCATGTGCATACATGGCCACCCACACAAACACACAAACATGCACACATGCATCCTACATGCATCAGCCTCCATCCACTTCACCAGAGTGACCATAAAGACAAACTAACTACCCACAAGGATGCACACATACAAGTGAGGTTGCACAATGATAGTACACACAGTCCTCCTATTACCCATCTGTCAACATGCATAGCACATGGTACACAACAGCATGCAGAGCAGCTATAGTCAATCCATGCTAGCAACAGTATACATGTGTGTGATGCATGTGCTCTGTCACTACGTGATGCTCCTTCCCTGGATACCACTGCACTCATGTACACAGTATTGCTGTGCACCTGTTTTGCACCCTGCCATGTACTGTGCACCACACCTCACAGGTGTACAACCCATTGCTGAATGAGTAGTACTGTGTCTGTTATGTCAGCTTTAATGCTCACAGCCCCTATGTTTTTCAGCAACACATACCTGGGATGATATGTGGACAGATGTCATTTGTGACTGCCTGATGTCTGATTTACAGCTCTCAACATCAGTGGACCATGTATGACCAATCCAATAGTATTACACTGACAACCATCAGAGCATACCATGGCAATGGGGGCAGCATACACCCTTATTGATATGACGCACGCTTCCTTGATCTGCCATGGGACCACATCACCGCATATCTTAACAGTACATGGGCCTGATATGTGACATATGTCCTGTATTTTCACACGCAGTCTCTACGGAATGTGTTAGGTGTGCGGATGCTGACCACGATGCATACACTCCATGTGGGCATATGTGTGCATACCCTTATCATGACAGTTTGTTGCACCTATTGTTATGTGTACTACAGCAGTCACTACTCCTGGCAGGGGTATACTAGCGTGGGCCATCAGCATTTGCCAGTGTATGTTCAGTCTGCCCTACACATGTCCCCCTAATCTGCATGATTGCAAGGTCTACTCACATGCACATCCCTTGGTGTTCACACACTGCCATCACTATTACTGTGGGGGTAGAGTTAAATCTGCCACAGTTTCTGAACCTGACTATGTGCAGATACAGCCATTCTTATCATCCTTATGATCCCTGCTGCAGTGCACTGGTGTGTCATGCTGACACCCCACCACCTTCAGCCTTTTTGCAGATGTTTGACAAGTAAGGCCTACACATGTGTGTCACTTTGCAGTGAACCATACACTGAACACCACATGTTACAGCCTAGTCCCAGCTGATAATATGGACCACAGTAATACCTTATGCCATAGTGTAACTCTGTAACAGGTATATATACTGGTGTTGCACTGTATATGGGTGTTGTTCCAAACATGTCTCCCACCATTATGTTACTCCTTGTGGACACATTCCACAATGACAGGATGTTAGTTATCTTGCAGGTGTCTGACATACCCTTCCAATACCCCATCATGGTCACCACTGTGATGCCGTGCATTTATAAGCAACAATAGATGCACATGTACAGCATGCATTCTGGGTAGGTGTGTTAGATGTGTGCATGGAATATACCATAGCCATTACATGCCCGGTGTATCGGCAAGCATCTACATAAACCTTACTCACCAGCTACAGGCTGCTGCCTTGGTGGTATACCAGAGGGACCTACATAAGAGGGTGAGAGATGCAAAGTCAGTGGCCACACCCGTGGCATTGCTACAGGGTGGGTGCAGCATTACAATACATCAACAGTACACATCCACAATACTACCACATATGCACATCTGTTTATCACTACTATTCAGCAACAAACTATATCTATGACATGTCAGATATGCATGATCTGTCTGTACAGATGCGAATGTATATGCAACAGTGGTCTACTGATGTGCTCTGTTGCCTTACCTGCACTCTCCTCAGCCGGTGTGTGGGTAGCACCCACCTCCATAAAGGTGTCCGGCAGTTGGTGGCTATTTGGACAGGCAGGTGCCACAAGGCTGGCTAGGAGCTCCTCTACACATGTCAGGGGGATGGATGGCATGGTCTCCATGTGGCGAGGTGACCCCCTGGACTGCAGCAGCACGTTGACAGGCATTGTGAAGCAGGTCAGAACAATGATGCTGGATCTGCTCATAACTGCGGTTGTGCAGTCCGACATCAATGACCCTGTGGACTAGGTCGTTACACAGAGCGGTCTGCTCCTGCTGATCATGAGCATCCCAGCCAAACAAGACAGAGTAGTGCTGTATGAGGTGGTTCTCTACAGTGTCATTCTCAGTGGCTGAGTACGCTGGAAGCCTTCCATGGGACGTCTTGCCTGAAAGACATGAAGATGGATACAGGAGTGAGCAAGTCATGCAGCAAGGTTACCACAGTTCTTAATACACATCTCTGTCACCCCCACCATATCTGTGACAACAAACTGTACACACAACTCACTACGTATGGCTACAGCATACCTACCAGTGGGGCAGATATTGTACTGTACCACACTTTGTGCAATGTGTTTGTAGCCATGTTCCCTGTGTGGACACTATCATTGCTGGCCTGTTACAGACTATTTACCTGTATGCCATTGTCAGGGCCACTATGGTTCCATATATGTCTGTGGTATGCTTGCTATGTGGTTGCTGCACATCTGATATTCTGTGTTATTGGGGTTATCTATGCATGCTGTTGGACATGTTCTGGGATTGTGTATACCATTACTACCGACATATGTTCTATAACAGTGACACAATAGCATGTATATGTACTATTGGCCAGCAGAACCACCTCTCCAAACTCATCTGTCCATGTTACCAGGCCACATCACATGTGTAACCCACCCTGGAGCCTCCTCATGTACTGGTCCAGCAATACCTTCAGGTGGAACCAACCCAGGGGATGTTGCCCCCCCTGGGGGCACACACAGACATGATCTTGTCCCCCGACGTCAGGTCCAGGATCTGTTCCAAAACGGGCTCCACAGTCACATGTGGGATGTGCTACATCACCTTGAGGCACCCAGTACACATTCACAGGGCCCACATGCTTCTCCTGCGCAGCGTCCAGGCCAGGCACCTTTGGGACATGGACTGCTGTTGTGAGTAGCAGTGGGTGGAAGGCTTGTTCCCATTGTGTCCATATTGGGGTCCATGAGGCATCCACATCACAGACACACACACACACCATCCCGGGTGTTTTCCCACCACATGTGTCACATACGACCCCTGTAGGCTGTCATCTATATCTACTAACCCTGACCACCTCCACAACTATACCTGCCGTACCTCTCCATATTCCCATTCCATACTTCACAGACAAGGGCATTGTGGTCCCAACAAGGGGTTCACATGTGACATACCTGCCCATGTTGCACACACTGACAGCTGTAGATATCTATGTGTATTGCTATGTATGCTGTTCCCTCACACATACCATGCAGCACTGTGGTGGTAATATAGGGGAAATGTATTTACATACATATATGTTTGTGTGTGTGTTTGCATATATGTAGACATGTGCATATAGGTATATATCTATATATGTGTAGATATATATATATGATGTATATAGTGTTTATATATATATATATGTCTACACATGGGTATCTGTATATTTGTGGACATACATGTATATATGTATATATATATATATATATATATATATATATATATATATATATATATATGTGTGTGTGTGTGTGTGTGTGTGTGTGTGTGTCACATATGCATACCTATATATGGGGTACATTCAAACATCAGGTCCACAATCTCACAACACCTTCCTGCACAGCTGCACTGTTCTGCCTTGCTACAACACAGACAGGTGTCACATATGGACACAGCCTGACATTAGGGGAATATATGTAGGGCCAGATTGCAGGTAGTCCTATTACACACCTATGGCATTAATGCATGCTACAATACAGGTTAACCTGGGTATCCTGCAAGAGGTGGGCTGTGGAACCCACGTGTCCATCATTATGGTATTACCTCCACCACCAGCTATTGGCCACAGTAATATACATGCTTCCCATTACATAATACACACTATGATGGCTTACATCTTATCAGTCAGTGCTCTGCACAGTTGATGGGCATGGCTCACTACCCACAGGGACAGACTCTATTGTCCTTAGCAGTTGTTCAGCTGAACATCATTACAACAACAACACCTGATGGCACATGTAAATCATTCCACATCATCTATCCCATTATTATGAACCAAGTACTACAGTCATTTACATGCATATATACTTCACATACCTGTTGTGGGAATGATGTCTCTTCTGGATATTTTGCTGGATTTTTTTTTGTTTGTTTTTTGTGCCTTTCACGTACTCTCTCTCAGTCTCTCTCCAGTAAATGGATTGAGCTGCTTTGAATAGATTGCAGCATTGATTTTGTATGTGATGCACATGATCAGGTGATGGTCTCTGCACCAGTCAGTGTCCTACACTTGCTACCTGCATGCAGCATGCTGTGTAGTACTTCCAATTGCCACTGTCATGGCAACCAACTACTATAAATCCCTACATCATGTGGGTGTGGTCCCATTACCTTTCCTGTATGGTAGACATCCTTCCTGTGTGTGGGCAGCAGTGTTACAGACATCAGGTAGCAATACCTCTTACAGGAGAACCTGCACACTCAGGCCAGCTACATATTTATAGGAGGTTCCAGAACTACAGACAGAGTGTGAGTAGTGTGGTTGTATGCATTGTATAGCACCGGTGTTACAGGGTTTGTGTGTACATACTAGTTTACCTTTGAATGCAGTCTGTCTGCATAGCTCTCAACTGTAGGCCTATCCTCTTGATGGCCAGAGGTGTTCCTATTATGTTTTGCTTGTCCACCACACAGGTCTTGTGTCAGATATATCACTGGCAGTGTGTGTGTTGAGTGCTGTCAGTACATGGCTACATCCATTTCCATTTCTAACTTCATATTCCTGACTATGGGTATGTTGCAGACTATCCTGTAATACCAGTGACTTGCTTAGTGTATGACAACAGTATTTCAAATATGGGCCTGTGTTCCAGCCTCTGTCCTCCACCTACATACCAGGCTTTGTACATATGACATGCTGTCAGGGGTTGTTATGTAGTAGGCTGTGAGTATGTCATGCTGCCATTCCTTCCATCAATCCACTGCTGTTGTGGCTCCCACACATATTTTGGGGTTGTGTCCATATATGTGTGGGCTTCACCTACACAATACATGTGTGCCCTTATGCACTCCAGAGGCCAGTGTATGTAACAGTGGTATATGGCCCTGTATTATTCAGTTTATGGGGAGGAGATGCACCATAACTAACCTAGGCTATTACAACATGTGGCGGTATCAGGGGTAAGCTGCCTTAAAGTATCTGGATGTACATTACCATACAATTCACCTTGGGTAAATGCAGGCCTAATGCTTCCTGCCATACAGACTGTTCTGTTTGTCAGTGTGATTGTGATGGTGTCAGTTATGCCTTGTTATGTAACAGATACATCCCAGTGTGTCAACTGAGGTCTTTACCCACTAAGGATTGTGTACAGAGTGTAGATAGAGGCTGCTGGACTATACATCTGCATTACTTACTGTTGATTGACTGGTATCCTGTGGCCCAGTCTGTCCTTACTATTGTACTACTTGAAGACCTCGATTTGGACAGCAACATACGTAAACCTTTCTAGACTACTGTATTAATATCATTGTTTCACAGTTGCATTACTCTGTTTATATGTATGTCAGAGTCTAAACAGCTATATGACATGGCATATACAACTGTAATAGTACACAAATAAAACTTTAGCATGTATGCAAACCTGTGGGTGGTGTTATATCCTTTGAACTCTCTGTGGGTATATGTTCCAAGCAACAATTGTCATTTGTATGGGTGGCTCATACAGTGTCCAGTTGGTAAGGTGGCAACTGCAGGCACAGTGGCTGTTCTGTATTGTGTGCACTTTCTACATATGTATCTTCCTATACATATCTCTCTGTGTGTATGTGTAGTTACATATATATCTATATATATGTATATAGACACATATATGTACATATATATGTATCAGGATATATGTGTCTGTGTATATGTATCTTAGGAATGTTGATTGCTTCCACATTGTACATTCCCTATGGTAGTCAGACTGTACCGCATGATATGTTACTGATACCAGCCTGGCATCATACAGGTGGGATGGCGTACTGTTAACATCTTGTGCCCATGTTGTGTCAGGTCCTGGTTATGGGATTTGCAACAGTTGGTATTGTATTGCAGGGCAGATATGTTTGGCTGTGGGGGGGATATCTATACATACAAGACATATGTTGTTTGGGCCCCCTCACACCCATTAACGGTGCATGTGGACATATATGTTTTTGTTATGTTCTCTTTTATATCTATCGATATATGTCTGTATATACCTATATAGATATATATTTATGCTTACATATATTTATTGCTGTATATATATATATATATATATATATATATATATATATATATATATATATATATATATATATATACATATGGATGTAGACATATATATCTATAGATGTATGCATATGTATGTATATATTTATATATATATATATATATATATATATATATATATATATATATATATATATATATATATATATATATATGTGTGTGTGTGTATATATTTCTATATATAAGTCTATATCTACATATATAGATATGCTATACCCATTTAGATATTAATACACACACACACACACACACACACACACACACACACACACACACACACACACACACACACACACACACACACACACACACAAACATGCATCTACATGTTTAAATACATTTCCTGTACTGTTGAATGACTGGGCTGGATGATATGTTTGTGAAAACATCAGGATTATGTATATCTGACATGGCTTAGTGGCAAATCACTTTGGCTATGGTATGCAGAGTCCTAGGTTTGAGCATTACAAAGGCTGTTTATTTTGTTGCTGGGCAGAACAAGGGTCGTTGGATACAGAGTGATTAAGGCACTTTTGAGCAGTTGTAAGTGGGTTTGCGCAGAGGTAAGCAATGCTAATTTCCAGTTACAGTTTCTTATACTCAGCTTCTAAATTGCTTAACCTGCGTAGGCATTGCTTACCCTCATGCAAACAGGCTTAAACCCACTTACTACTGCTTAAAAGTGCTTACTCCCACTTACATCCGCACTAATTTCTTTAAAAGAAAAGAAAAAAGGGTTGATAGGAGAGTGGTGAAAAAGGGGCACAAAGAGGCAAAGACAGTTGGGAATATAGCTAGGGATGTGCAGGAGTTTGTAGGGAAGGTCAATAGCTGCCCATTTCTTCAACAGCAACAGCTGTGCATATACACTGAATTTGGATGTAGATTTGGACACTCAAACCCCTGAGAGGGGTGAGGACAACAATAATATGTTGTGATGCCAATTAGACCAGATCACATGTGTCCAGTGGACATGTGTGAGAAATGGGCAGCTATGTATGGGGTGATATATTTTTGGGAACAGATTGCCCTTTTTTTCAGGTGAGAGTGGGATATTGGGGAGCAATAGTAGGTATATTTGGGGAGGTAGGTTGGGTAGGTTAACAGACAAGACAAACAAGATGCATACGGGGTGGTATATGATACATGTGGGGGGTAAACACCTTGATGGGGAGGAGTGTTGGGAAATCGGAAGCCCATGAGCCCACTAGTGGAAACATTGGGACTGAGGTCCACACCCATGGGCAGTCACCACTGCACCTTCACAGCCCCGAAGGTGACTGTGCTGTGGGCTGAGTCGGAGAGCCAGGCTGACCCTCTAGTCATGACACACAGCCCTCGAGCTGGCATAGCAGATCTCCAAACTGCTGATTTTGCTTGCTATGCACCATGATCTGAACCTGGTGAGCCCCCATCCCCTGAGGCAGTTCCACCCGAAGGTGGTGTAGGAACAATGGACGAGGAGTTCCCAGGTTGTGCCCCAGACATGCTGGTGCCCAGTGCCATGGCCAGCTGAGGTGGGACAGGTATGTCCTCTGTGACCCGCATTCCCATACATGCTATGGTGTTTATGGTTTATCAACATATGTGGGTTAGTAATAGTCAACACATTCCAGGATTAGGTATAACAGCATGCATAGATATTCCCATTAACCCAGATGCCAGATATGGAACAGTTGCATAGCAAACGGACCACATGCATATATGGGACCACAGTGGTAATAACAACAGCATGCAGGTACATTGATGGCACCATGCCACCAATGTTGGAGTATTTCAACATAGCACATGCATATAAACAGATTTATATAATTATCAAACAATAGGACATATGTCCCAACATTACAGTGGAGTCATCACGTACCAATTGAGGTGGGTATTTAGTGTATTGTTGGAGATATGGTGGGGAGGAGAAAGATCTCAATTAACAATTATTATATTCCTGTAATTCACATTACTTTCCTAGTCAGTGCTGTTATCTGTACCTTACAAGTATTACTACACTACCCTATTGTCTTAGTTTGGACAGTGATATGGCTGTCGACAACTATATACATGGACTGGTTTTACCTGCAGTATACACCTCTTACCTGGTATACCTGTGGAGGAATTGTTTGTTAACACTAACTAACAGTTTTGTATACATACTCCCAGATTCCAGGTTGATGTTATGCACATACCTGTCCATCTGTTTTTGCACAGACTCTGGCCATGTCTTGATGACATGCAGGTGAACCTGGACATATGTAGACTATTGCCCTCTTCAACCTTTAGTGACTTACAGCACTCTTATACAGGATTTCCTAGACAGTTATATTATGTAGCACAGTGTGGGTGACAGTGATCAATTATACCTTATTATTCTGAGCAACTATCACAAACAGCAAATGTCCAGGGAACCCAACACAGTGAAACACAATCACGACCAAAAACAATTCCCAGGACAAGACCACGGTCCAAAAAGTTCCACAAATTTCTTCTTTATTAAAACACAAAAGAATTGTTGAGCGCTTTCATCTACACAAAGTAGATTTCATCAGAACGTTCTGATGTGTTTTAATAAAGAAGAAATTTGTGTAACTTTTTGGACCGTGGTCTTGTCCTGGGAATTGTTTTTGGTCGTGATTGTGTTATTCTGAGCAACTGCAACACTCACAATGCCATACAATTCCAGAGTAAACAGTACCAGTATTGGGTATCAGGCTTTTATTGCTCGGCACAGTGTTCGTATTTGACGTACCTGTGGGAGCAATGTTTGTTAGCACTACATGAATGTTGCCACACAAAGTACCAGATTTCACATTAATATTATGCACATACATCTCACTCTGTTACTGTACACACTCTGGTCACAGCTTGACAACATGGGGGTGTAGATGGGACATATGTAGCTTATTACTCTTATAACATTTTGGGGAGTTGCTAGTGTGACAAGTTTGTTCTTATAGATGTATGACAATCAGTTGTATTTCCTGTTTGCTGCCTAAACATGTGAGATCATCCCACTGATTTCCCAGGGGGACAGGGTGACAGGCAGCAGATATAGGCCAATATACTGGACATTCTGGACTTATCTCTACAGTTGTGGGGTATGATTCTTTATGCAGCCTACTTCCACTCCTAGGATTCAGACCATGGATGTGTCTGCCAAAACTAAAACACTGTCCATCACAGTTGTGTGTGCTATATAGATATTGCTGTATATCTCCTATCCAATTTCTGTCTTATAATTCTCCTGTGGTTTTACATTCTGACCTTGTATTACAACACTCTTATACAGGATTTCCTAGACAGTTATATTATGTAGCACAGTGTTGGTGACAGTGATGAGTAATACCTTATTATTCAGAGCAACTGCATCACTCGCAATGCGATACAATACCAAAGTAAACAGTACCAGTACAAGGTATCATTCTTTTATTTCTAGGCACAGTGTTCGTAACTGACAGACCTGTGGGAGCAATGTTTATTAGCACTAATTGAATGTTGCCACACAAGGTACCAGATTCCACATTACTATTACGCACACATATCTCACTCTGTTACTGTACACCCCCTGGTCACAGCTTGACAGAATGGGGGTGTAGATAGGACATACTTGGCTTATTACTCTCATAACAGTTTGGGGAGTTGCTAGAGTGGCAGGTTTCTTCTTAATAGATGTGT
Source organism: Protopterus annectens (assembly GCF_019279795.1). Lineage (NCBI taxonomy): Eukaryota > Metazoa > Chordata > Ceratodontiformes > Protopteridae > Protopterus > Protopterus annectens. The sequence goes on from NC_056739.1 coordinate 1,316,973,629, forward strand.
GGCAATCAGTTGTATTTCTTGTTTGCTGCCTATACATCTAGGATCATCCCACTCATTTCCCAGGGGGACAGTGTGACAGGCAGCAGATATGGCCAAATTTACTGGACATTCTGGACATATCTGTACAGTTGTGGGGCATAATTCTGTATGTAGACGACTATCACTCCCAGGATTCGAACCATGACTGTGTGTGCTAAAAATACAACAGTTCACATCTCAGTTGCATGTGCTATTCAGATTTTGCTGTTTGTCTTTTCAGTGTTTTCTGTCTATGTGTCTTGCAGCTGTACTGAATCACCTCTGGTTATTACACCAGTCATATACAGACATTCCTACACATTTTATTTATGTTGCACAGTGTGGGTAACAGTGCTTAATACAACAGTACTATTAAGTGATTGCAATTTTACATTACCATATGATACCAGAGTAAACACATGCAGTCCAGCAGCTAGACCTTTATTGTCAGGCTATTATGCTTTTATTTGCATACAAACTATATGAGACTCTTCCTGCCATATTCTCTGGTGTATTGCCTTCAACAATACAGGTTTTATACTGGCAATTAACTTACTAATACTTTTAGATTTATTTCCTATGACAGTATATGCAAGAGTATTACTAACTTGCCTCGCATCACAACCTCTCCAGGCGACATCCATATCCATAGGCCTCCTGGTTCGCGGCCCACTCACTTGCCACTGTGAAGAACATAAGAGGGATATTTAGCCATACCTATCCATAAAATATATTTGCTGGCAATTATTAAACAGGTAGTGGAGTGATACTGACACACAGCTGGGACCACCCCTGCCATCCTAGTCTCTTGGTTCTACTGATCCAAAAGGTCCCACTTTTGCTGCTTCAGGTCAGCATAGTGATGCCTGACCCACTCACCAGTTCAGGCTGTGCCAGTAGCACTGGTGAGGTCACGGATGAGATGGTCCCAGGCTTCCGCTTTGTAAAGGGAACCCTGGTACTTGCCTTGCAGCAGTCTCTGCTCATGGTCTTTGACAAGGAGTCCTGCCATGACTCTGGACTCCTGGATGCCCCAGCACTGCACACGAAAGTGCAATCCTTCTTCCCTTCCTGACATGGTGCCTGCAAGGGGAAGCTACAACCAGTTATGAGATTAATTCCTGCCTGTTGGGTTTAAGTAGGGATGAATTCCCACACTTTGCCATGATTGGATGGTTTTAAAAAGGCTAAGCTATGGGCAAACCTGCTTACCTAAGGCTGGCATTGTTTAAAGGGTTATACCATTGGACAAACAGAGTTAGCTGGCCTACACATTGCTTACACCTACTAAGCTGGCCTGTGCAGTGCTAAGCATTACTTAATATATACTTTGCATTATACTTGCTTTTTGGCATTGATTTATTATTCATTACATTATATATATGTCTGGTATCCATGATTCATGTGTACGTACACAGTATGGGGTCCTTGTGTTTAATAGGGGACTTCAACACCCTATTACAATTACACCTCACATCTGGGTTTACTGCAGTACTCCAGTTCACATATTTATGTTATGTAGTAGGTTATAGAACATATGACTGTATAGTGATTCCTTTCACAGTGAGGATTTGTTTGGTGATACCTCATTTTTATGTACTGCTGTGATGGCTTGGTGGTTAACTACCATGACTATAGTGTATAGAGTCCTGTGTTCAACACCTGCAAGGCTGTTTATTTTGTTGCTGGGCAGAGCAGCGGCTGTTTGATATGGAGTGATTAAGGCCCTTTTAAGCACTTGTAAGTGGGTTTGCATGGGTTTGCGTGATTGGTTAAAGATGCTTACAGAGCATTAGCTTCCATATTGCTTACTCTGTATGCACATTGCTTACCCCTGCGCAAATGGGCTTATACCCATTTACTAATGCTTACATATGCTTACTTCCGCTTACTACTGCTTAATAGTGCTTACACTTGCTTACTAGTGCTTACTCCCGCTTACCACTGCACTGATTTAGACAGTAATGGTTCTTGGAAAGGTGGGGGATTTGGAAGCTGTATGGAGTTATTATTCATTACACATTTTACCTACTATTTGTATCCCTGATTCCTGTGTACATATACTGTATGGGGCACATGTGATTATCTGTTGACTTTGCAACATTATGACACTAACACCACACATCTACATTTAATGTAGTACTCCAGTTCACAAATATATGTTATTTAGTAGGTTATGCAACTAAAAATATTTGTCATAACGTGATTTGACATGGAAAATGGAATGTGCTGCAGTGGGACTCAATCCAGGAATGACTGCTCATAAGGTGAATGCTCTGCCCACTGCACTATTGCTACATTGCTTTATTTGCGTATATCTTCCTTTTTATCCTCTTCTGCAATTTAAGCTGCATTAACTGTAGCTAAGTGATGGGCAAACCCGCGCACCTATGGTTAAATTTAATCTGTTTCATAAAAAAAAAAAAAAAAGGTATGTTTATATTCTTTGTGTTTACTATTGCTCTTGTACACGTGGGAGGATGTTGCTGGGGTATGCGGACACCTATGAGCGGTCTCGCACATTCTTTTAGGGCTTTCTGTTGTTCTTCATTGTAGGGGCGTGTATATTCTGAGAGCTCTGCTCTCAGACACGCCCCCTGCACCCTTACACGCTCCATGTAAGATTAGGAGCTCAGGCAGCACGCATTCATTAATATGCACGGCACACTGCTGTCCTGCTCCTAAACGGCTTCTTCTGTGCAGGACTAAGCTATTCCTGCATGGAAGAATAGTAAATCCGGGGGCTGCTCTTCTGACAAAAAAGTTTTATTGTAAGATAGTCAATGTTTTTCTAATTCTAGCTGCACTGTTTATGTAAAATGGTGTTCCTTGTTTGATTGTAATACTGAAAATAGTAATTTGTTGCTTATGGAATATGTATACTGCAATTAGTAAGTCTAAAAAGATTATGCTGGAAGGAGGCAACAAATACATGAATTCACTTAGTTGTATAAGATCTGTTTAGAAAACATAGGCCAGTGAGGCTGCAGCACAAACAGCCTATTTTCATGATGGAGGAAGTCAGAGATTTAGGGACGCATTAACTCTAATGAGGAATAACCTCATTATCAGCTAATTTGCATGTTTCTGAATTGCTCATTGATTACTACAAGCACTAACAGGTCCTTTTCTGCAGCCCTTACCATAACAACAGCTGGCAGTCAATGCAGCATGTTAACACAGGCATCCCCCTCATTCATTCCCCCACAAATGTGCACACTGTTATACAACTTTCTTGACCCTGATTTAAAAGAACATCCCGTAATGCTGGCTCCTTTTTTTCCCCTTTCCCTCATAAATTACCAATGACTAAAGACAATCAATAACAGACTATATTAGAAAATTATTCTTATTGTTCAGAAAATGCGTCATGATGCAAACATTAACTCTGTAAGTAGATTAAAGTAATATTTAGAAAGGCTCCCTGGTGTCATCTTGTATTCCCCACCACCTTGTCTGAAAGTCAGTAGTCATAGACATTTACAGTCAGTAATGTTAGGCATTGGAGTTTCATAATTCTTCATTTTAATTTGCAATTTCTTGCTGCATAGCCTGCTCTTCTGTTAACTTTTGCATTGTGTTATTTATTATATCAAATACATTCCTGGTGCCTGGTGTCACCCTTCAATGTATTCCATCCAGCATTTAGCTGAGTTAATTACCAAAGCAGATAGTTGCATTTTTTGAGCTGAGCAGTCCTATGAATCATTTGGCTGTGTAAATCACTTGTCGTAGGCATTTTTGGAGGAAGAACGCATGTCTAATTGCCATATGACGTTCCAACAGAATGTCTCATTAGCATTTGTGGTAGGCCAGAGGGACAGCCCACTGCAGTAACTGAATACTAGTTGGTGGAACACAGCTAGCTGAAAAGTTAATAATACGAATCGTAACAGAAAAAATATAAAAAGATTTATCGACTCCATAAATAAAATGAATATGCTAGTATATGTTGAAGGCAAGGATAATGGATAATCTAAAACAATCATCCAGGTAATATCATAAAGAAAAAAATATAGACAATCACCCACATAATAATTTTAAGAAAAAATATAAATACCTAAATGTAATATAGGTCATTATGACCACTCCTATACAAAAGTCAAGAAGATGGAGCAGGAACCTTCAGTACTCCCAATCATCTCATTGTTCACGCACTTTTGGCCAAAACAGATGAGATACTAAATAGTTCATGACCCCATGCTTAAGTGCTGTTTCACTGAACATCTAAGTTCCATACAAATAGTTGCAGTCCTGACAAGTGAAATGTGCAGTCCCATGAAAATAGGCACAGTCCCCGAATAGCAAGTTTAAAAAGGTTTAGAATTCAGGTAGGTGAATGGAACAGCATGCACACACACACACACACACACACACACACACACACACACACACACACACACACACACACACACACACACACACACACACAACACACACAGAATGATGTCAAACCAATCCATCTCAATTGTGTGCCATTTTCACCAACAATGGCATTATTCAGTGCAACCCAAGAAATTGAAGATTAAAACATGCATACAAACTACTGACAATAACAAGCAACTGTTTTTGGCTCTTACCAGGATATTAAAGCTAGGTGGTAAACCACGATACAGATGGAAGAATGAGATGAGGCCCCAGCCTGCAAGCTAAAAGCAATTTTAATAAGAAACAACTTTAACAAAACTTAACTATCTTGCAAATTATATGAGGGACGCGTATTCACCTAAGAACAGCTCCAGATGCTCAGCATAGGCAGGCTCCATAGTAGTCAGTCAATCAATTCATCAATTAATAAATTCAGGCACTGGTTACTGAAAACTCATGTAAATCAGAAGGGTCAGTCAACCAAACATGTATCCTGTTCTTTTATAGACAAGTCATACCTTCTGTCAAATAAAGACAGTTTGAATCAATACTTTCTGGAATCTTGTGACTGCTGATTTGATATTAACTAAAATAGCATTTGATTTCCTGACTTGTCTGGAACATCAGAAAAAAACATCTTATTTTCCCTCACACTGCCTCTTTAACTTTCATATACTCACAGTACATTCTGTAACACACACAGTGCAAAACTCCAGTATTTCCTCTTTTATAACACACTGACTTGGTACATACACTACAGTTGGAAAGGTCACAGATGTGCAGCTGCTTTGAAAAATATACGTCTTCAAAAATTTTGATTGATAAATGCATGATTTAAAATTCACTTACTATTGATATCATTTTAACAGTCTAATAAATAAACTATCAGTTTAAATCATGCAGCTTCACAGAGCCTTATGCTTTGAGACTTGATTCATATAGCACTGTACATTCACACTTCACTATGCAACTTATTGTGCTGTGTATTGTTTCATGCCTCATCATCAGAGGATGGCACCAATAAAATGGGAAGGAATGTATGGATCCTTTTATAGCACCAACAGTGGGAGGCACCCAGTCCCTGAAATGACAGTTCTAGAAACTGGCACTATGGTGGTCCACTGACAGCCAGCACACAACAACCATGTAAACTGTTCAGACATAACTCTTCATGAAGTCTCACATCACATGTAACTTGTATGCAGTATGTACAGAAATAGCTAATCAGTATGACATAACATCAGTAATTAAGTTCATTGAAAACAATACTATCCAAGAAGGCTGAATTCTGAAATTATGTTACAGTGTAGTTACAAAGATTCACAACCAGGTCACAGGTAACTGTGCTGCAGCAGAAGAACAACTATAGAAGCTAGAAGTGTTCCAGAGCAATAATAAGCATTCTGTGCATAAGGAAATCCTTGCAAACTGCCTCTTTCTTTCGCTCACACAGACACAGACACAGACACACACACATGCACGCGTGCACGCGCACACACACACACACACACACACACACACACACACACACACACACACACATACACACGTGCTATCGTCTGCATCCCAAATCCCCCACCACCCCACCTCCTTCATCTGTGTATCTGCTCACTAGAATTCAGTGTGGTTTTGAAATGCATTGCTTACTGAACTGCTGCCCAGTTTCTCAGGACACAAAGAACCATTGATTAATGATGAATTTAAATCAGTTTATGACCTGAAACTGGGAGTGAAGCCAGATACCCTAAGCCCCACCACCAAGAGGACCCACTGTATATGCAAAGTTAATGCCAGGAGTGACTTCAACACTTAACAAAATGCAAACCTTTTCCCAGCCTTTACATGTCTATCAAGATCTATGAACACCATACAGCAATAGAAAAGAAGTTTGACCATAAAGCTTTGGCCAAACAAAATTGCCACAGAAAAATTCTCTAGATTTATCTTCTACATTCTGGATATAAAATCCCACAAGCGACTCACAGAAGGAAGTAATGCTCATTTATAGAAAGCAATGACAGTAGAAAATCAGATTTAATGTCTACATGCTACCAGTGACATACAAATACAAATCCATTAAGAGCATCCTTACATTAATTTGTCTGTATCACCAAAGATATTACTAAAATATCTTTTGGTTCTTTTTTCAGGGCAACCACACAACCAATGAAAACCCCACAACCTTTCTGGAATAGTCATTGAAAAACACTCCCTAAACAGTATAAAAGGACAGAAGGATAATGCACTTTGGTCAGTCAGTTCCATGCCTGAACCCTATTAAGCCCACTTTTCTCTTAAAGTTTGTATTAGCTACTGATACAATTAGCTAATATCGCAACAAATATCATGCCATTTTGGGTCTGTCCACAGCACTGGAAAACTCTACCACATGGTTTGTTTAAGACCTATTAGATCTCCTAAGTGACTGATAATCACAACTACTTTACCTCATATACCAATCAATTTGTGAATAAAGTGCATATTTATACAAGTGGTCTCGGTTTCCGACCTTCATGTGGGCACTCTTTGCAGGTCTATAGTTTTGGTTTTGGTGTTTTCTGACTTGCATACATCCTTTTCTTTGGTTTTTGTTATATTGCGATGGCTGAGAGCCCAGAGGGTGAAACCGCACTTGAAACTACGTGTTTACAGGACAAAGGCGAACTTCGCAAAGTTATTGGCCAGCTCTCTCAGCTGGTTGAACTACTGACACCAGCATGTACTTCTATAGTGGCATTAGCTTCAGCGTTTAACAACGGAGGTATTTTCACGCAAAATCAGGCAAAACAGAATTCAAAACCTTCGAAAAACACTACGAAGCAAGCCACTAATTTTTCCAATGGATCTACACGTAGTACTATTCTGAAGAACAACGCTACAGTTACAAACGAAGAATTTCTAGATTTTCCCTGTCTTTTGCGCAATACAGTGTCTACATCTGGAGATGATGGAGGGGCACTACAAACCAACGAAGAGCCTACCACCTTTTCAAACAATCAAGGTGATTTTTCTTCTGCCATAGGCAGTTTTGACATTAAAACATTCATAGAAAAAGATTTTTCTGTAACTGAACTGTTGGGTGCTGGTAGGCACCAAGGAATTACAACAAAGACTTATAGAGAAAATTTGGATGAACTATATTATTTATTAGAGAAATACAAACTCCTAGGGTGTGATTGCTCATTTTTAAAGGAATGTTTAAATAAGGAAATTGTGCCTAAGGGTCTGCGTGTAACAAAATTTCCTAACAATGTTGTTGAAGGTTCAGATTTTCATAAAGAGCTTATTAGAGTATTTGATAAATGTGGTTTGGATGTGGTGGGTACTATACTCAAAGAGAATGAAATAATTAGATCTTTCTTATCAGAAAAGATTGAACGAACAAACACTATTATTATTAATGATTTGTTGTTCCAAGTGGAAACAGAAAAGAGATTATATAGAGGAATTTTTTCTGATATAGAGGCAAAATGTATGGCTAATTTAAAAAGGAAACAGTTCAAACTGGAAAGAGATTTGAAAGATTACAGAGATGGTAAGGCTTACCCCAAACCTAAACCAACACCTTTTTCCACCAATCCATTACATAATCATATTGTAAATGAGCCAGTTGTTCTTGGTCAACAAGATGTTGAATTTGAAGTGCAGGATGATTTTTCAGATGAACATAGTACCTTTCATTTTCATGATATTCCCCCTTTACGCAGGTCGGACAGGATTCGGAACCAGAATCCTGTCCGACACCCACAGTACAAGTACAACTACAGGCGGAATTACCAGTGAGTATTCATAGACAAGACAATACATCTATTTCCAAACAGGGATATATTTTCACACTGGATGACTACAAGATTTTTAATTATAGCAGTATTGAAATAAAAGAGGAACATTTTGACCTCCTGTCAAAAGGTTTCAAATTTATTCCTACCAGAAAGGCAAGTTTACCTAGCTCTATTGTAGATCTAAAACTATTTCTTAGGAAAATGAATTTTGCTTTATTATTTCAGGAAAACAGTACAGAAACAAGACAAGTAAGTCCTTTAAAGAAAAAAAATATTGTAAATCCACCATTACACCCACAATTGAAAAATCTGGACACAATTCTAGAGTAGGAAATCAGGAAAGTATTGTTAGAGCACAAGATTTTTTCCAACTTGTCTGCAACCGAAAGAATGGTACTAAACGAACTGAGTAACAACAAGAATGTTAGAATAATGCATCCAGGTAAAGGGGGTGGCACAGTACTGATGGATTTTATCATGTATGAATCCAAAATGAAGGATTCACTTTATGATACTGCTAAATATTCACGGGCTTCCATCAATGAGGTCAATGTAGCACATTCAAAAATTAAGTTACTACTTTATGACTCACTTTTGGAAGGTTCTATTAGCAAAGATACTTACAACTTCTTATTGAATTCACAACCAAGGGTTCCCTCGGTCTTTGGAATACCAAAGGTCCATAAGGACCCAAACGACCCTCCACTCAGGCTTATTGTGTCGTCCAAAGGTTCAGTTACAACTTCTTTAGCTAAATTTGTTGATGACAAATTGATAAAGCTTTCGTACAATGGTCCAACAGTTTTGAAAGACTCATGGGATTTCCTTAGGTGTGTTAAATCTGAACTTCATTCATCAGACTTGGCCTTTGTTACATTAGATGTAGTAGATCTGTTTGGATCTATTCCTCATGATATAGGGCTTCAGTGGTTAGAAGACAGCATGAGAGATAGTAAAATGTTTTCAGTGGATGATTTTAGGAATTGTTTAATGTTTATGGATCTTATTCTCAATAGCAATTTCATGTTTTTCCAGGGAGAATTTTTCCAACAGAAAAGGGGAGTAGCTATGGGGGCTAAATGTGCCCCCACCTATGCAAACATAATCTTGTCCAGATGGGAGCAACTATATATTTCAAACAGTCCTTTTGTTGGCTGTTGGTCCTTATACAAGAGGTTTTTGGACAATATAGTTATATTCTGGACAGATACATATCAAAGATTCACTGAGTTTATGCATTATATTAAAAACACAACAAACTTTTTGGATTTCACACATACTTACAACTTGGACAACCTTATCTACTTGGATGTTTTTATGGTTAAAAAAGCTGAAGGTTTTTCTTCCTGTATTTACCGCAAGGAAACATTTTCCAACTCCTACTTACATTTTAAGAGTAGTCACCCTTTTTTTCAGAAAAAGAACTTGGTCAAGGGGCAGTTGGTCAGGGTCAGTAGAATGACCTCTGACAATAGGGATTTTTCTATTGAATGCAGAAAATTATTGGAAATGTTTAGCAAACGTGGTTATCCAAGTTCTTTATTACAGGAGATGGTTGATTTAGTGGTCCAGGGGAGGAAAAACAAATTTGCCCCCATTCTGGGAAAATCCATTCAGGTAACAGAAGAACCAAGCACCTGCATTAAAGAAGTGAAAAAGTGGGATGACGCCTACATTATGGATTTCTCTGGAGATGCAGGAGTAGTGAAAGAGGTTATTACCAGCCAGAGAATGGAATAGATTCATAGAAATTTCGGACCTTGAAGTATTAAAAAACAAAACATTAACATTTACATATCGTAAAGATCTAAACTTTAAGCAATTATTTGAGTTTGGCAAGGTTAATACTTCATTAAAAAGACCAGGCACTTTTAAATGTGGTTCTTGTCCACAATGCCCCTCTATATTTAATGATGGTAGTATATTTATTGCATCAAGAGACAGGGAGATTACTAGTACTTGTTTTTCTAATTGTAACACCAACGGTGTGGTTTACATTGCTACTTGTAAGGTTTGCACTTCATTTTATATCGGAAAAACCAAGAGGAAGCTAAGGAATCGTATATACGAGCATTGTTATGAGATTAGGAAACATAACAGCAAAAACGCCCTTTACAGACATACCTTGACTTGTCCTCAGGCTAATTTTCTTTTTTTCATTTTGGAAATTGTACCCAAGGAAATAAGAGGTGGTATGTGGGAGGCCAAACTTGAATATAGGGAGTTATGTTGGCAAATTGTTTTAGATTCCACGAAATCACCAGGTTTAAATGATATGATTTCCATTTCTTCAGTTTTAAAATTAAGGGCAGCAAAATTGTAATTTCAAGTTAAAGCCACATGGTGGCAGTATACATATGGGTTTGTGACATGTTTAACTATTGAGTAACTAAATACAAATTTTATTTTATTTCTGTTAAATGTATTTTTGGTTTTATTAAATATACTTTAATGTTTTTAAGATCCCATTGCTTAACTATTTATTAATATCAGCTTAAGAAAAGTATTTTAAACCATTCATTTTAAACTGGAAGGTTTTTTAAAATGTTTTTATGAATGGTATTATTAATTCTCATTGGAACCAATTATTGAATTATTACTTTTTGAATTTACATAATTGAATGATTATTTAAATGTTTTGCAGATTGTTGTCAAGTGTGAGTTTTCTGATGAAGACTTGAATTTTGGGTCGAAAACGTATTTACTGCTTTTTGGCGTTATCTTGGTGTTTGTGAATAAAGTGCATATTTATACAAGTGGTCTCGGTTTCCGACCTTCATGTGGGCACTCTTTGCAGGTCTATAGTTTTGGTTTCGGTGTTTTCTGACTTGCATACATCCTTTTCTTTGGTTTTAAAATAGCTTTTGGTTCTTTTTCAGGGCAACCACACAACCAATGAAAACCCCACAACCTTTCTGGAATAGTCATTGAAAAACACTCCCTAAACAGTATAAAAGGACAGAAGGATAATGCACTTTGGTTAGTCAGTTCCATGCCTGAACCCTATTAAGCCCACTTTTCTCTTAAAGTTTGTATTAGCTACTGATACAATTAGCTAATATCGCAACAAATATCATGCCATTTTGGGTCTGTCCACAGCACTGGAAAACTGTACCACATGATTTGTTTAAGACCTATTAGATCTCCTAAGTGACTGATAATCACGACTACTTTACCTCATATACCAATCAACACACTGATTCAGTCTGTGTGGAGGATGGACCGGTTTTACCGGGATCCAAAAAAAGTCACAGAATATCAAGTTGCATATTCCTTACAGAATTTGCATTCAGAATTGCTCAAAAGTGTGTTTTTTTATTCTACTTCATTTTCTCTGAATGACTGTACATACAGTAGTCTTGCAGACAGAGGTTTATATGATCATTGCTTGTAAATTTATTTTGCACATCTTTATTTTATATGGCCTTTGAATAGTTTATGAAGAGAGTATTTGGCATCTGGTGCGGAGGGTTATAGTTATGAGCTACAGTTGACAGTACTCAAGTTCTGCTGACTGACCTTGAATAAATCACTTAATCAGACAGCTGTTGGGGGCAACTGGGAATTTGGGCTAGGCTCCTCAATGATCTACTACACTGCAAGACTAGTAGCTACGTATGAACCTATGACCCTATGAGTAGCACAAAGGGAGGTCTCTTACATTTATAATCTAGTCTGTCTTTAGATCTAGGGTTAGCTTGGCTCCTTAGTGAGGCCAGAGGGTGTAGACAAAATATTGGGTTGTCCCTCTTATGGTTGTTACTCTGCCTTTGAATATCAGCAAAGCATCCTCTAATTGGACAATGGGTATTCATTCATCCAATCTAAAACTTGAATTTCATTTTGTCTTCAATTATTGGCTCTTCCTCTGCAAATGACTACCCAGGTTTGGGTCAAGAAGTGCAAAGGAGGAGCTGTAATACAGCCTTGAACCTACCATTCCCCAAGACAGACTCATTTCTTATGCAGCCACAACATTCTGAAGTGCCCACTTCCTGTACAAACTTTTGACTAATCGTGATTCTGAGTGCATTATGAAATGTTAAACTTAGGTCAGTAACTCCAAATGTAATTGCTCTTTCCAGCATGACCACTTTTCACTGGTGCTACTGTATGGTAACATCCACTTCCTATAGGCACACACAAGGCACAGCTCTTAGTGTCTCCATAGGATGGTTTCAGTCTGAGCATAGGTTAAGACTTTCAGCATCAATGTAGAGTAATCACAATGTAAAGTAGGTTGTCTAGGCAGGCATGGCATCACTGATTTCCAGTGACTGGAACTCCACAATTTACATATTCCTTCTTGTGTTTGATTTAGGCATAGCAGATGGGTGAGGGGTAAATAAGGATCTGATGCAGTGGTTAGAGAGTGGGAAGTTGCACATTCCCTGAATATACCTCTTTCACTATGGTCTTACACCCTTACACTGTTGACAGCTACCAGTCTGGATGGTCCATGTCCCCATGGCCTCAGGGATAATTTTCAACTAGTTGAGGTAAGATGGCTGTACCATGAAACAGAGCCATCCCCTTCACCGCTTTTCAGATTCATATAAAGGAGAGAGGTGTCCCTGAAACCACTGATTCTCCAGTTTAGTGGCTTAGCCAGCTCACCTCTGGTTGGATAACAGAATCCATTTCTCTTTACTGATCACAGTGGACCATGACCCTTCTGATTTGAAGACAACTATATTGGAGTACAGAACTGCTTATGATGGAGTATGATAGATTGTTCACCAAAACTTGCCATGTGTGACATTAACAATTAGATTATCGCACTCCCTGACCAAGGCATAATTCTAGATACTTTAAAAGAGCCAGTCGGTCATAAGTGATTAACTTCCCCATACAATGTTTTTTACCTTAGTATCTGTAGTACATTTATTTTTTAGGCATCCAGTGGCTGACCCACTCACCAGTGGATGCTTACATGCTACAGTATTTTTGCAACTTCAGATAAATGAGGTTCAGCAAACAGTTACAGGAAGTCCTGATGGGTTGCTCCATTTCTTTGACAGACATGAGGACATTAAGATGAGCATCACATTTTTCAGTGGTTAATATAAACACAGACATTATTTGCAACAGGGACAGGAAGTATAAGGTCAGGTTCTAAACTTCTAGGGATATGTGTTTTACTTTTCCTGGTGAACAGGCATCCATCTCTTCATCAGATCACTTTTATGGAAGAGTGTTTAGCAATTTTGTGGCTCCCAATCCTTCATATAAATAGAAACCATGTAATATAATCATATAACTCTGATTAAGAGGGGTAAAGGGGTCTCATGAAATCCTGAGCTTGGAATGAAAGAACTGAAGATTAAGACATGATCTACTTTTATGCTCACCTATCATTCTTTTGGCTGCAGTTTGACCCCAGATCTAACCTCAGTCAAGGATAAAGAAGCTCTTTCTTTTTGGATAGCAATATTTTATACTCTGAATCCAAATACTGTGATTCACCTTTCCTTCTGTTGTTCATTAGATGAACTGTTTACTAGTCAGCCTTCATCACAGTTCCAGCTGTCAGGAGGCCCCCTTCATGGTACTCCTGTCATGACTTACTTTCATAGATTTATAGATTGTTACTAGGCTAACAACCCAAGGGGGGGGGGGTTTAAGCCTAGCCAATTTTTTTCCTGAAAGAACAATGATGTCCTTTATACAAATAAGAACTTGAGGGCCAGGCATTTATAAGCAACCTCATTCCATAAGGGACATGGGTACCAGGCCCAGTGTAAATTTCCTTTTCCCCATCCACTGGTCTAGGTTATTCTGAAACTGGGTAATAGAGGATACTCAGTGTCACATGGATGGGAAGCCCCTGGGATGGGCAGTCCCTGGGACATATATCTGTCTCTCCAGCATGTTCTGTTTAAGTCACAGACAAAATTCAAGTTGCTAGACCCTGTATTTCTGACACTCTTTGACTTACAAATATGTTGAAGATTCATAAATGTAGGGTTTATGGATGCCTAGTAAACCAGCCATAGATCATTACTCAGCAATCTACAGGAGACTGAGTAGAAGGAAAGGGCTTTTATGCAATTTGCATGAGGCAGGTTAACGCCTGGTATTCTTTTTGTTAGAAACCTCTGAGATCACAATAATTGCTGCAAATGTCTGGTCAGGTACATACCAAAGGGAGGATTGTACTCAATGATTGGTCTGAAAAGGGCAGAGTAGAAAGGGATAATTACCTCTTTGGATCTAGATGTCATGCCCTTACTTATAAGTTGTATAACATAAAAGGACTTCCCCACCACTGTGGTCACACTGTGGTCGAAGGTAAGGCTCCTGTCTACATGCATACCCAGATCCCTGACCATTGAGTTAACTCTTAGGGGTGCACTATCAACATAATAATTAGCCAGACAACTATGAATTTCTTAGCATTGAGTTTAAGGCGATGGTGTTGGTACCATTTGTTAGTTAGACACAGACCTTCTTGAAGAGTGCTTGTGTCTGCAGGGGATTCAATGATAACTCCCAGCTTGCAATCATCTGCAAATTTAGTCAGCCATAAACATTCAGCATTTGCTTCCATTTCAGAGAAATAGATGCCAAAAAGGAGTGGGCCCAGGACTAAGCCCCGGGGGCCTTTTGTTGGAGGAGGCCTCACCTATTTTGACCACCTAGGTCCTATTAGTGAGCCAGTTGGCTATTCAGTGGGTGATAAAAGGGTTTATACCTAAATTACCGAGGCTGTCTATAATGCCTGAGTGGGGTTTTGTATCAAAAGCATTGGCCAGGTTGAGGTAAGCTGTGTACACGATCTTATTTTCATCTAAAATTTTGGTGACCCTCTCAGCATGACCTTCTTTTAACATAGCTGAAGCATGATGTGTCCAGCATTTGCAGGTTACCTATGACCTCATTTATCTTGTCCATGATGATTCTTTCCATGGCCTTATATATGAGGATGGTAAGACTTATGGGCCTATAGTTAACTAAATCAGTGGTTAGACCTCCTTTGTGCAGGGGAAATGACTGTAGCCATATTCCATTCTTGGGCACAAAACCCTACTGAAGGCTCCAGTTGAAAGGTGATTCCAGTGGACCAGAGAGGTCATGTTTCATGCTATTTATTAATCATCCTGGGATGTTATCAGGGCACATCAGTGCAGTGTTTTGGCCCCGGAAAGTCCATTGATGACCTGTACCCAAGCAATGGTTGAGGGGATTGTAGTATGCAACATTTCCTTTGGCCAACCGGGGGGGGGGTGGAATAAGTAATTTGAACTGAACTTGTCAGCCAAAAGGTTCATCACATTGTTTTGTAGTTCCTCTGAAGCTTCAGACATAGCTGTAGAAAGCTTTGTGGTTTTCTCTTGCCTGATAAGCTATTTTTTTCTTCAAATTTAGCCTTTGAAGAATTAATTAGCCCTCTTAGCTGCCTGTTCAGATTGATCAGGGGACCATAGCATATGGTGAGCTATTTGCAACTGAAGGAGAAACAATTTCTTGTCGTTGTGTGTTTTTCATCTTTACAGGGACTAGGAGAGTTGGAAAATCCAAACCAATCAATGGCATCACTTTCAGTCTAGCTCCCAGTTAAGCCTTTATCATTCTTTGTGGCTGCATCACATTGATTCTGCAATATGCAGCCATTTTTACTTGAATTTCCATTTTACAACTCATTTTCATTCACCACTGTGTTCTTAGAAAACACTGGTGCTTCTCGGACTATTACCACCAAACCAGAAGGGCTGGGTCCTTTCACTTCCAGTTGAGTCTTCCCCTCAACATGTTCAACTTCAGTTGAAAAGAAAGATCATCCAGCAGAGGCAGGAAAAGAAGAAAACTGATGGAATAAGAGGTACTGTAGTGAATACTGATGAAAATATTGTTTACAATCTTTATAAATATGTTTTGTCTAGATCTGAGCTTACCCTGTTAAAGAGAGGTATGTATTTTATACCAGCACAAAGTATCAAAATGCATCAGGTTTTTTCTGACTTACATTTGTTTGGTAGAAACGTTCTCCTTAAATTACTGTTTGACCAACAGGACAATGATAGTACTAAGATACCTCTGAAAAAACCAAGTACATTTTTGCTACCTGCAGATCCTGTTATGGACACTTTTTTGAATTTATGTACAATGGAAATTTTTGATATGTTAGCTACAAAGAAGAGACATGGCTATTATAATTTGACTGGGTCTGAACTGAAAGCTCTTAATACTCTGAGGAGCAATTTTGATTATCAGATCAGCTGATAAGGGGGATGGAACTGTAATATTTGATAGAGGGGATTACTTATAAGATATGTTGAAAATGCTTAGAGAAAATGTCACTTACCAAAATATAACGTAATCAAGTGAGTGAGTGATTTTATTGCACATGTAAAGCATACTTTAGATGGCTTATTGCAATCTAATGTTATGGTTAACAAACTGAAGATATATATATATATATATATAACTGAAGATATATATATATATATATATATATATATATATAGATAGATAGATAGATAGGTTTGTGATAGTTGAGCAACCTATTATACCTATATTGAAAGGTCAACCTAAGGATCTCCGCAAAGCCCCATACAGACCAATAGTATCCGGCAGAGGTTGGGCTACTGAGTTCCTCTCTATATGAGTAGAGAAGAAACTTAAAATAATGTTATCCTATGCGCCAACAGTGATTAAGGACAGTTCTTGTTTTTTAAGATCTTTAAGTGATTCATATGAACCTGTAACTGGTTATGAAAGTTAATTATTTGTGACTTTAGTTGTAAATAATTTATTTACTGTGATTCCAAATTTTTATGGAATCACAGCTGTTAAAAGATTTTATTTCATATCATGCAATATTTGATGAAAAGAAAGTTGTGCAGATATATGCTTTTCTTGAATTAATATTGGGAAATAATTTATTCATGTTTTATGATCAATACTATTGGCAGAGAGATGGTGTAGCCATGGGTACCCCCTGTGCCAACATGTATGCCAACTTGGTGTTGGAACAGTGGGAAGCTACCCATGTTTTGTCCAGTACTTGTCCTTGGAAGGCAGGGTTGGAAGTGTGCCATCAATTTGTGAATGATATATTTATTTTGTGGAGTGGTACAACTGAAGAATTATTGTCATTAGTTAAATATTTGTAAAATACAACAGATTTTTTTATGTTTTACTGTTAGTTATTCTGCTGAATAAATAGATTTTTTAGATGTAAAAATTTATAAAGACGTGACTGGCAAATTACAAACCAGAGTGTATAGGAAAAGTTGCTGGAGAAATAACATGTTAATGTATGACAGCATGCACCCGAGGCACATTTTTAATAATGTAATGAGTGGGCGGGGACTAAGAATTTCCAGATTGTGTAGTAAGGACAATATATATGAAAGTGAGTTAGATAATATGCAGCATATGTTTGCTAGTTGTGGCTATCCAGCACAAACAGTTAAGAGAACAATAGCTAGGATGAAAGGTTGGAGAAGGAATAAAGGCAATCCCTGGTTTGAATGCAATATGGGTAATTCTGACAATGGGAATATTGCTAATGAACAGAAATTTAATAATAACCTGTTTGTGAGAATAAACTTACATTATAATAGTGATATCAATGCCATTTCCCAGGTGATAAAAAGAACTGGAAGATTTTACATAGTGATGATAAACTGAAAGGACTAGTAGGCCCCCAGCCCAGATTTGCTTATACTAACAGCCAGAATCTGGAACAGATTTTATGTAAGAATACACTTCCGAACAAGCCTAATGCATATAGGATGAAGTTGGGAACTTGCAAATGTAGAAAGTGCAAGGCATGCCAATATGTTAAAGAAAATAACATTTTTGTACATCCCGTGCCAAGTGGAAAGTATATACCTAGAATGCATGCAGACTGCAGGTCTAAAAATGTGGTGTACCTAGCTGAGTGCACATCATGCCAAACATTCTATGTTGGGAAAACTAATAGAATGTTAAAACAACATATACTGCAACATATGAGTGACATCAGATTATGTTTGAGAAGTAATGCTTTGTATCAGCACATAGAAATAAACAAAGAGCATAAATTTCAGTTTATGGTGTTATATATTCAGCAAGAGAGCATGAGGGGAGGGGATATTGTGCATAGTACAGAATTAGTTGAGTTAAGATGGATAGCTGAATTGCAAGCTAACCATACACCTGGGTTAAATGGATGTATCCCTTTAAAACCCCTATTAAAGGGGCGTAGGTTCTGCTATTGATTCTGATTGGTTGTTGTTGTTTGTTGTTTGCCTTTTGTCTTTTTCCTGGTAAGGAGTCACCACAGCAGAACTCCGGTCCACTAATGACTGGCAGTAGATTTTTACAAAACACCAAGGTGCCAGCTCAACGCCCAACCTTCAATGAAGGCACGCCCATTTATGCACGCATGTCTTTCGAACACTACCCAACCGCGGGGAGGACATGCAGACTCCGCACAGAAGGCACTCCCAAGCCAAGCCGAGAATCGAATGGGAGAACCTCTTGCTATGGGGTAACAACGCTACCGCTGTACCACCGCGGCATCTTTTATTTGTTTAAATATGGCTGATTTTAGCTGTTTATTAGATCTGATGAAGAGCTAATGCTCAAAAGTGCTTATCTGTGTTTTAAATAAAACTTTAACCAGTTATGGTGGCTCAAGTGGATTTCCTTTTCATCATTTATGGTATATTTTACCACTGTGGACTTTTACTTCTTCCTTAGCTGCTGTGGATTTTCAGTTTAATAATCCTGGGAAATTCCTGTTGTTTTTACTGGTGGATTGTTAACAGAACGCCATGCATGCACTTTTCTCAAAATGTGTTTGTATAGATCTGATGAAGTGTTGATCTGGGGATGAAAGTGATTGACTTTGCATTTGGTGGGCAAAAGACCACACTTGTGTGTGTGTGTGTGTGTGTGTGTGTGTGTGTGTGTGTGTGTGTGTGTGTGTGTGTGTGCACATGTGCGCACATGTGTGTGTTTTTGTGTGTGTATGTGTGTGTGTGTTTGTAAGTTTAATATTTCAATATTGTAAGGTCTACAGGAATAACTTCTTTACTAAATACTGTGGTTGCATTTTTTCGCTTGTTTTCATATATTATTCATAGAATTCACAGTTGGATATATGAATTACTTCTTACTCCAAGTTATTTAAGTTATTTCCAAACAAGTGGGAAGTCACTTAGCAATGACCAACTTCCATTCCTACTTACCAGAACTCAAGTTCTGTTTAAAGAAGAATTCAAAATAATTCTAATGTATTCCTGTGGAGTCAGGAAATTGGAGACTAACCAAATTCAAGTTTAAAACCCTTTATGAACATGATTCTAGTTTATATTTCTGAATGCAATAATATTGATATAAATTAAATAGTATTCAGACTGTTTATCAGATTTGATTTAGCATGGGATACTTGTTTACTATTCTGTTTCCACCTGTAGCAATTGTATTCTTAAATGTTCTATTAGAAATAATATTGTCTGTGGGTTGCTGGTGGCTGCTTCCTTGAATTACCTTTAAAAAATGAATGAGGATGGCACACATATCTCAGAGAAAATAATGAAACTTTAATAGTGTCATAGAGTTAGGTAGGTAACATCATAGTATCATCTCCACCTTTCCACCCATTGAAAAGATGTAGAGTAATTGCAGTACTGTTGCAGTGTCAATAGCATACTTATATTTGATGCTGGAAAATCAGAAGACTGAGTGTTCTGTTCCCACACCAGGTATTCATATCACCCTTCCAGTAGTGACTACCATGTTGCGTAAAAGATTGTTGAACTCCTGAGTGTGCCAGCCTTCAGATAAGTTGATAAACCAATGCCTCATAACTGTGTAAAGGCCAAGGGCCAGTCAGAATGCAGATTCCAAACTGGATGAATCTAACAAATGCCTGAATTGCTCCATAACAGAGTTATTCAATGTAATTTTCAGAGATAGCCTATTTCACAATTTCTCCAATAACTTAGAAATCAAATCAAGTTCTTATCTTAATTTTACACTTATCAAATTTAAATGTTACATGCTGTCCCCATTAATTATGGACTGGAGACAATCAACATTATAAATTATCCTTAATTCCTCATCAAGGAACATTTTAAAGTTAAGAATAGTCAGCCTCAGATCCATCTATAGCTCACTGAATATAGTCCAAAATAGTCTACCCTACTTTCATAATATAATTTTTGCATTCTTTTATGTTTTGGTAAATTTTAATTGAACAGACTACAGTGCACCAGGATCACTTGTATTATAGATGTCCAAGCATGTGAAATATAGATTTCAAGGGTGGTATGTAAATGAGGTAACATACTTTTTAAAAATAATTTCCCCAAGATCTAGTAGATCCTTCTTTATTATTTGTACATTAGTCTTGAATCTAAAATGTCTAGTGAGTACATCTATGCGCTTATATTCTGTTACTTACTTCAGTTTAATTTTACAAAAAGTAATACTATATCCAAGAATTAATTAAAAAAAAACATAACACTATTTTACCAGATTTTAAATTGAGTTGTTGGTAACTCAGGTGGATGCAAAAGGTCCTATGACACTTATCAAAACATAAGTCTTCAAACTAACATCATACAAAACTTAAAAATCACAATCCCTTACTTAAAACAAAAATCTTCGCCACTCCTTCTCCCTGCTTTACATTTGCAAAAACATAACACATCAAACAAAAACTGCATAGTACTTTATATTCCTTATCCTCCGTGTCCTATCATCCATAACTTTTCTGCCTTTCTTCTTATTTCACACTCATCCCATTTTTATTATCCAATACTTCATTGCATCTAACCAACCAAATATGAGAAAATATGCAAACAATTTCATATCCATTATATTCTACTTTTTCAACTCCTTTTGAAAAATAATTTAAAATAACTTGCATATTCCTGTTTTCAGTATTACAGTTATCTCCCATTCCTGCCCAGATTTTTCTATTCTTTCCACTTGAAAATGAAAAAAAATATTCTCAACTATTTCCTCCTTGTTATATAACCTTTCTGATAGCTGTTTTTAATTAATTTCTACTCTTATAGGAAGTTCATTAGGTATCAATTGCCAATAAAATCTTCATATTCCTTAACATAATCACTTATGTTTTCTATTTATAATTGCTTCTTTAATTTCACTTGTAATTCTTTGACAGGGATCAGTTCTGAAACATTTATCCATAATGTGTCCATACCAATTATTTCTGTTTCTGGTCACCTCTATGACAAAAGTTTTCTATTACTTAATTGTATTCATTTATTCATTAAATTTCTCATTCCGTTTTTATCTGTCTTGCACTTCGATTGTATTGACTCAAAATTATTTTGTTTATTCCGAAGATTTTTTCTTTAGTTTGTACAGGATTCAATACCCAAATAAATGTAATACCACCAAAAAACATTTTGGTTTTACTAACCACAACCTCCTTTATCTTTATACCATGATCTTTTTACTAGATTTAATCTAGAACCCCCAAATTAATGAAAAATTTCAATTGCTCCTTTCAAGCCTTCCTAGAAACATAAATACTCTGACTAAATAGCATAACTTTAATAATATTATCGAATGCATTAAGTAAACTTGTTTTCTTAAAAGATAAATCATATGATCTAAATGAAACTTTACCTTTTGTATCAATCAATTCCATTGTTTTAATACAATCTGTTTCACAATTTAATTCCTAACCCTTCAATATATTAATATATACATACACACACACACACACACACACACACACACATATATATATATATATATATATATATATATATATATATATATATATATATCACCAATATTTTTATTTATCCAAATAATAGCCTTTTCTTTTCATCAACCTAATCTACCTAATCCAACTATTCTTAGAAGAAAACACAATCTTTTTATGACTTCATTTACCCATACCTTTTTTAACTATTATGACAGCATTTTCTGCATAACACATCATTATAGGCAATTTTACCAAATTCCTGTAAATCATATTTGCTTCATGATTATTTCTTTGCATTTTTAACAGTATCTATTACCAAACTGAAAAGTATAATACTCATTTGGTACCTCTAATGTATCTCTCAGCTTTAGTCTGTCTGCTTGACCAAATATTTACTAATATATTATAGCTGCATTTTCATAAATAACTTTTTATAATAATTTTATCTGAAATATTATATTGTTTAAAAATATTCAACAACTCTTTATTTCATATATTATCATATACCTTTTCAGTGTCACATGAAATCAGTTTACCTTCATTGCATTTTTTTCACAATTTCATCTATTACTTACTTAATATAACCAACTTATCTTTGTCATTTCCTTTTCTACCACATATTCCATCCTCAATTAAATATTCCATCTTCAATTAAATCTTTTATGGCATTATTAAATCTTATTTGAAAACTTATCATGACAATTTTAAAATCCAAGTAGAAAGCACCACAGTTGAGCTGGATATAGGCAACAGTTTATTCAGTTCCAAACACCGAACACAAAGTGAAAAGACCCACACTTAACGCTGTAAAAGTACAAGTAACTTTTTCATCAACTTCATCAGATAAATTTCACAATCCCATAATTCCCTTTATATAGACACACTAATTACAATTAAACCAAATAAATCAATTAATCAATTAATGTAAACAACAGGATGTCATTAAAAACTGTCCTTATATGGTCATGTCAGTGTTATTTTAAAATCCATTTTACTTTAAGTTGATAAAAATCACTTTCATATATTAAAAAACACATCATATTCTTAAAATTGATTTTAAAAACATTTTTTTAAATTGTCATAAATAACTTACATTTAAATAAAATTTATTTAAACTATAAAATTAATTTAAAAATACAAAAGGTATATACAGAATAAATTTATGTTGTTGTCTTTGGCTCCCTCATGTGGCCCAAATCACACATAACATCACAAGTCAAATAAAACTTTTTATAATTTATGTTCTTAATGATAGCAGTTTTTTCTATAAATTTAAAGCTTGGCTGATCTCAATTTTAAAACTGGAGCTAAAGATATCATGTCATTAAGACCCAGAGGTCTATTGGCTTCTAGTGATAGCTGCCAGTATAGTTCCCTATATTCTACTAGTGTCTCCCACATACCTCCCCTGGGATCCACATGAACTACTTCCAACACAAAAAATTGAAATACTGATGTTTTACATACCATGCTATGTTTGTAAAGTGCATTATTTTCACATTTATTTCTGATATCATACATATGTTCATATATTCTTTGTTTTAATTTTCTTTCACTTTTACCCACATAGTACGAATCACATTCTTTACACATAGCTAGGTATATTATGCCTTTTGTATTACAGTTAACATAAATATCCAAACTTAATTTCCTTTTCCTTGCTTGTAAAAAAATGGAATCTCCAGTTTTTAAATATGAACAATAGTTACAACAGACACATTTATATAGACCTTTTCTAGTTCTTGTTGTTTTGTCATTGTTAATATTATGGGTGCCTTTGTCCAGCATGTTCTTAATAGTGTTCCCTATATGATATATGTACGTTAATGGTTTTTCAAAAATATGTTTTAAATCTAATATCTTAGAAAAATTATTCCATTCTCTATCCATAACCTTTCTTACTACACTTGTCTGACCGTCATAATTCATAACAAATCCCATATTATAATCCTTATTAGAATTATCTACTGGAGTGTCACCTGTTTCTATAAAAGGAGATGTTTTTCCTATAATAGGAGCAAATCTGCCCTTTCTTTCACTCAGTACTTCATTCAATAATGCATCAAATAAATTACTAGGATATCCCCTGTTTATGAATAACTCCTTTAATTTAATACATTCATTTGTAAAAATTTCATCTACTGAAGTCATTCTACTCATCCAAACCAACTGGCCTTTCAACACTCCCTTCTTCTGATACAAAGGATGTGAACTAGTGAAGTGTAGATAAGAATTGGACAATGTTTCTTTTCTGTGTATTTTAGATACAAAATTTCCATTATCTTTCTTGATATTGACATCTAAATATATTAGTTCCTGTGTGTCATATTTGTGGGTGAAATCCAAAAAATTAGTTGTTACATTCAAATATTCAACAAATTCCATAAAATTGTCTAGATTTCCTGTCCACAAAAAACATAAATCGTCAAGAAACCTTCTGTACAAGGTCCAATACTCACTAAAAGGAGAAGTCAGGAGAAAATTGTTCTCCCAATAGGCCATAATGATGTTAGCATAAGTGGGGGCACAATGTGCCCCCATGGCCACTCCTTTCTCTTGCTTGAAGTACTCTCCTTGAAAGAAATAAAATTATTTTTCAACACTATTTCCATCAGGGTCAATATTGTTCTGAACTCACTTGAGGTAATCTCTTTAAAACCAATTAACATCTCCTCAAACCATTCCATACCAACATCATGTGGTATGCTAGTGAATAGGTCCACTACATCTAAAGTGCCAAAGGCCAACTTTTCACTGTATAAAGAGGGATTTAGTCTCCTAAGGAAGTCCCATTAATCTTGTAATATGTTAGTGTTGTTCAACACCAACCCCTTCACCTTAGTATCTATATACTTAGCTAAAGATGCAGTCACTGAACCATTAGCCGAAACAATGGCTCTGAGTGGTGGACCATTACTATTTTTATGCACCTTAGGAATTCCAAATATAGAAGGGACTTTTGGTTTTTCAACAAGCAAATATTTATATGTTTACATATCTATAGATCCTTCAATTAATAAGTCATATAATACTAACTGTATTTTTCTATATGCAATGTTAATTTCATTAATTGATGTTTTAGAATATTTTTCAGTGTCACTCAAAATCTCCATCATTTTACCTTCATATAGAATACAATCCATAAATACTACACCCCACCCTTGTCCGGTTTCATCACCCTTAAATTTTTGTTGTTTATTAAAACATTTAAAACTTCCTGTTCAGAAGATGTTAAGTTAGGGTGTACAAATTGTTTTTTCAAACCAGTCCTTAATTCATTTTCAAGTTTTAGTTCAAAATTCCTCAATTGGGGGTGCAGTGGTGGATTGAATGTACTACTACGTACCAAGCTATTTTCTTTGGATTTAGTTACCTTTCCATTGAATAAAAGTTCAAAATTTTTCTTTCTTAAGAATAATTTCACATCAATTAACAGTTTAAAAATATTAGTTCTTTTCCTAGGTATAAAACCAAATCCTTTTGATAACAATTCAAACAAGGTTTTGTTAACAGCAACATTACTATAATTGTATATACTAAAATCCTGACATATCCATCAATTACCATCCTGTGTAATATAATTTACTAATTCCATCTCATTTCGTTCCTCCCCTGGGGTCTCCAGCCCCTCCCCCTGTAGTTTTTTGTATTATATACTACCGGTTCTTTGTCCATAAGTCTTTCTGACCTCCTGAGTGGAGGAAAATCAGAAAAACTAGAATAATTTTCTATGGGGTACACATCCATATGTGTTGTTCCTTCCTGAAATTCATTTTCATTATAACCATTCCATCTCCTAGTCCAAGATTTTGGCTTGGGGTAATGGGTTTTGTTCTTATATTCTTTAGTGTCTCTCTGAATCTTTCCTAATTTCTTTTTCTGTACCTCCACTCATTTTGATTCCAAATTTTTAATCAATTTGTTATACTTTGCCCTCTCTTCCTCTACCTTAAACAATAAATCATTTGTAACACCATGATTTATTTTATCAATTTTTTCATATAATTTCTCCATTTCACGTGTGTTATTTTTAATTATAGCTCTCATTATTTCAAAACCACACTGATCAAATGCATTCAGTAAATCCTCACAAAATTCAGTCCCTTCAACCACATTGTTCGGGTATTTACAAACCCTTAAGCCTTTTGGTACAATTTTTAAATCTAAACAGTGTTTTAAATAAGCATTATCCATTTCCATCATTTTATATTTATATAAGTAAAAGTCCAAGTCATTAAGCATATTGGTAAAACTACCATTGTTGATAGAATTTAAATGCTTATTGGCAAAGTCAAATTTAACATTCATAATGTCAGAAAGATGACCGCCAGTACCTGTAAAATCTCCCCGTAAAATAGGTTCTGCTCCAGAACAAGTCCGTTTATTGTTGCACCTCATAACTTCAGGCATAGGATTTTCTCCTTTGTTAATCAATGTAATATGTGGAAAGCCATTGAAACTATCATTGTCCACAATATATCAGTCTCTACAACCTCTCTATTTTGTTGATCACGCTCTGCGACCGTCCTTTTCTTAATGCGTTGTTGTTTAGCCACTTCCTGGTTACCACACGCCGGAATTGATGATAACAGCTTACCCATGGATTCGCTAACAGGAGTTAAAAGTTCCACCAGCTGCGTCAATTGCTCAATGAGCTTCCGAAGCTCTCCAACTTCATTACCTTTACCATTAGTTTCCGATGCCATATCCAGCTCAGAGATATCCAAACTCACCAAGAAACACCACAAAAGGATAAAATGGTGCTAAAATAAACTTATAACCAAGTAGAAAGCACCACAGTCGAGCTGGATATAGGCAACAGTTTATTCGGTTCCAAACACCGAACACAAAGTGAAAAGACCCACACTTAACGCTGTAAAAGTACAAGTAACGTTTTCGTCATCAACTTCATCAGATAAATTTCACAATCCCATAATTCCCTTTATATAGACACACTAATTACAATTAAACCAAATAAATCAATTAATCAATTAATGTAAACAACAGGATGTCATTAAAACTGTCCTTATATGGTCATGTCAGTGTTATTTTAAAATCCATTTTACTTTAAGTTGATAAAAATCACTTTCATATATTAAAAAACATCATATTCTTAAAATTGATTTTAAAAACATTTTTTTAAATTGTCATAAATAACTTACATTTAAATAAAATTTATTTAAACTATAAAATTCATTTAAAAATACAAAAGGTATATACAGAATAAATTTATGTTGTTGTCTTTGGCTCCCTCATGTGGCCCAAATCACACATAACATCACAAGTCAAATAAAACTTTTTATAATTTATGTTCTTAATGATAGCAGTTTTTTCTATAAATTTAAAGCTTGGCTAATCTCAATTTTAAAACTGGAACTAAAGATATCATGTCATTGAGACCCAGAGGTCTATTGGCTTCTAGTGATAGCTGCCAGTATAGTTCCCTATATTCTACTAGTGTCTCCCACATACCTCCCCTGGGATCCACATGAACTACTTATAACACAAAAAATTGAAATACTGATGTTTTACATACCATGCTATGTTTGTAAAGTGCATTATTTTCACATTTATTTCTGATATCATACATATGTTCATATAGTCTTTGTTTTAATTTTCTTTCACTTTTACCCACATAGTACGAATCGCATTCTTTACACATAGCTAGGTATATTATGCCTTTTGTATTACAGTTAACATAAATATCCAAACTTAATTTCCTTTTCCTTGCTTGTAAAAAAATGGAATCTCCAGTTTTTAAATATGAACAATAGTTACAACAACCACATTTATATAGACCTTTTCTAGTTCTTGTTGTTTTGTCATAGTTAATATTATGGGTGCCTTTGTCCAGCATGTTCTTAATAGTGTTCCCTCTACGATATATTTTAAAATCCACATTAAATATTAATATGGTTCTCCAGTTACCTATAATTTGTTATCACCTTTCTTCCAAATGAAGCTAAATAATATTTCTACCCATTTCTATTCATTTTATGCATTGATTCCCCCACTTACCTATCACTTTATGAAAATGTTTAAGTTCTTTATTATTATTATTTTTATTAAAATATATCACAAATACAACCTTCCTCTGGTACAGACTCATTCCTTCTTCATTTTATCCTTTTTGAACTTCCTCAGTAAGAATTTATCTGCTTACTATATCCAGTGTTTCTTTAGAAATATTTTCAAACCTGCAGCTTGCATCCTGTATGATCTGTTTCTGTGCATATATGGCTTCCTAAGTTCTGCAACTTTAATTATTTCTTCTTGTTTATTAATTATCACACATGTGATGCCCATCACTGATACAAATATGGGATGGACACCAATATGTGATGCCCCTACATTGGGCCAGTAATCAAAGAGCCTGAATCCTCACCACTGACACTGTAGAGGGATGTGCACTTGGAATAGAAATGGATACACTCAGTATTTCCAGATGCAAACCATCCAACATCAGGTCCACTTTCCTTAAGAACACACAGGGAGCAAACTCCTCCAGGGTCTCGATGTCTCTGTCTCTTTCTAGGTCCCCAATAAGACGCCCCACTGGTACAGCTGTAGGGTTAGTTCCTCAGCCAAGTGTCCAAGCCAAGTCCTCCAGCACCCTCTCTGTAAACCCAGTACTTTGTGTCCCTTTCCCACACTAACACACACACACACACACACACACACACACACACACACACACACACACACACACACAGACACACACACACACACACACACACACACACACACATGCACTGTGAGACTGTGAGACTTGATTTTCCACACATACACACACAAACACCTGTGAAAGGCTGATACAGATTTACCTGCTGTGCTCCCTTCTGCCCAGAGTGTAAGGCTTTTATCACCACCACCAGACACTCTAGAATCAGCTGCACTAAGGTCCTTAACAAAGAGTATTCAATTATACTGTGTAATATTAACACTTTTTCAAATGGTATTAGCTGACCAAGTAGACTAGGCCTTCAGGAGTGGCACATACAGTGTCGCAAAATAAATATAAGTGCTTTCAAAGGTTAGATACTTTCTACAAGGACCAGCCACAATAAAAGTTTTAAATATATTTAATAATAAATAATAAAAGAACATGAAATATTGAATATATATATATTTACATTAAACCACAGAGTTCAAATCACAGAAAATACTGAAATTAACATTGATGGATAGATTCATATAAATAAAGCAAAACAAAACACTCTCTAAACTAAGCTTCACTATATTCCTGACTAAATATAAGAGAATTAGTTCCCTAATATCTTACTTGGGCAAGGCAAGATGAAATATGTGAGCAGTCTTTCTAGTCAGCCCCCCCAAACAAATACTCTGTATTCTGAGATTTCTCTTTTGTAATATCTAAAATATAATTTCCAAGATGGCTGGCAGAATGGCCTTATCTGGTCACATGACTCTAAGTTCTCTCAGTATTCCATTTTGAAGCTGAGACAGGAATTTAGCATAGATGGCTACAATACACATCTAAATGTTTATGACAGTGCCTGGGGCTTCCCCTTTTTACTGAGCTAAAAAACAAAGGCTAGTTCCCAGACCTAGCATCTCTAGGCCTATTCAGCACTGTGGGATGCTGTTTTAATGGTTTAAAAGCTCATTTGCATTACCTTTATTTTTCTTAACGCAAGCTAGTTAACCGTTGCTGTCCCATTATCCTCTATTAAAACATATACATTTAAGTCGGTAACAATAATACATGTACATTTATTTTCATTTCAGCAACAGCAGGGTTTACTGTTGATACATTTTAGCAGAAGCACACCTTGCAAATACATGGTCAGCACAAGAATGTGTACAAATCAGTTTGATATACAAATGACATACAGTTGTAATACATTTGTAACACAAGCATCTTGTATAAATCACTTTGATATTCAAAGGACACATAATTCTTTACAAAATTCCAGCTGACTATGCTGATATAATCACAGCACCTTTTTCCTCCATTAACATTTATTTTTTATTAATATTCATTTATTTAACATTTGCTAACCAGGAAAGTCCAACTTGGAATGAAGTCAATTTTCAGCAGTGGCCAGTGGAGAATTGTTTCAGAAGCATGTCTTTCTAACATGGGAGGAAAGCAGAGCACCCAGAGGAAACACACACAAATGCAGGGAGCACATGCAGACTCAACACAGAAGACACCCCAGGTGAGAATCGAACCAGAGAACCTCTTGCTGTGAGGTGACAACACTACCGCTGCACCAATGCACCATCCAGTCTTTTATTATTATTTGCAGACTTAAAAATGGATAACCACTTCCTTTCTACTTTATACAAAATATGTTTGTCTTAACAATCTACTTGTTGTATTTACTTCATTCAACATAAGCATTATTTTTTGTGTTAGCATTGCATTCTCATTATTGCTTTCAATAACTTGCTCTGATTTCTGATATTATTCTAATCAGTTCTTATAAAAATCTCTCATTTGTAAATGTTCTGTAAATAAGACTGCCTTCTATGCTGAAGCAATTATAATTTTGAGCAATGCCCAATTACTCTCTTACATCTTTTGCCTTTTTCAATGAAAAAGTGTGTTATTTCCAAAAACAGCAAACACTGGTACATGATCAGAAAATCCTCAAAATATACTGGTACATGATTAGAAGATCCTGAAAATAATATCCCAGCATTAGCTTCCTTTAAATTTCTGAGAAAAAAGTGAAAATTTCCCCTTATATTTCTCTTAGTATAGGTATGCTTCTGTTCCTGTCCTATGTTAAGTCAAAACTGTGAAATCTTTCTTTACTTACTTTAACTCCTTTCCTATCCTTTATATTCCTTCTCCTGATGTTACAATTTAAGTTCCTAAAATCATTTCCCCCTAAGAATTAGGCATGCTGCCATCAGTGGTAAGCCCTATTTACCACTAGATGCAGCCATTTTCAATTCAGAGACAGTCCTATCTCAATGTTTACCTTGAAAAGGTGCAGCACCATGCTTGAATATCTCTCTGGCCTACTGCAAATGTGAATGAGGCATTCCAAGGATAAGGCATATGATAATGAGTCACGTGTGCGCCCATGGAAAGACCTGCAGTAAGTGATTTACACAGGTGAGCAATTCATAATGCCACTTGGCTGAGTAAATCACCACTGTTGGCATCATTTACTCTGACAAAACCTTGCATTCACCCATTACTTTCAGTGCGTGAGACTGTATTAGAGTTAAGAGCAAGGGGAGTTTAGTGGACGGCAGTGTTAGGGGTGTGTACATCTGTGTCTGTGTGTCACTGCATGTGTGAGTGTATGCAGAGGTATGATAGGTAAGCGTGTGTGTGTGTGTGTGTGTGTGTGTGTGTGTGTGTGTGTGTGTGTGTGTGTGTGTGTATTTGTGGTTTCCATAACTAAATCTCCCGTGACTACTGAGCAAATCCTGCAATACTGGGGGGGATACAGTGCATAACACAGAATTTAAAATATAACCCTAAATCACTTTAGACCTTTATCAATGTGGCTACTGTGTCTCTGAATCACTATTTTCCATAGACAGATTAAAAATCTGTTTCTTCTGTAGCCTTAACACCCAGGTGTGCTCTTTTTCTTAATCCTGGCTTATAGTCATGTTAACATTTAAATATTTTTTTTTCATTCTTAAAAACATTATCTTTTAGCACTTGATGCAAAAGCATTAACTACCACAATTCTTATTGCCTGCACTTTAATGCAACAACCTAAAAAAACAATATTAATTTAATATAGTATGATAGAATTCACCTTATAAAATATTACTTACAGAACGTAAATCATTACTCATAAAGCTTATGGTCTTCTGTTCCCATACTTGCCTGAACTACTCTTCCTATTCTATCTTATTTAAACATATCTATCTAATAAGCATATTATGTCACATTTAAATGTTTAAATCATTGTATTACATCAGTTCTTCTGCTTTCATTTCATTTATTGTTAAATTAAAGAAAAGGATAGCAAAACAAATCCTTTAGCTTTTTTTGTATTGATCTTTCTTTCAAGCCATGCTTTCCTTTTTCTTTCTTCTGCTTATAGTAACATATTTCACTCTGTGCATTTTGTATATCTTTTCATTTCTTTAGATGTTTTAACATTTTCTGTAAATGTGAGATTTGTTTTCATTTTTTTCTTCATCCACCAAAAGTTATCATGACTCATTAATTCTTATCACCTATTAACTGACCTTGCACAGTTTTACTATGTTTTCATTGTCAACATCTTAAGTTTCTTTAACACAAACATACCACCACTGTTCATTTTTGCAATATCTACAGTATGGCTTACAATTTTTAACTGAATGGTCTTCCTGTCTACACACCTATTACATTGCTTTTCATACATTAATTTTTTCAGGTGACATTTTATAGCACCAAAAAAAACCACTGTAGGCTGTCTCTGATAGTTCCTTTGATTCCATTAATGGTTAAATATGGAATATGCTTTTATTTAATCATATAATTTGTCCATAGAGTGCACAGACTGACATGTAGGCAGTAAATAGTCTTTAATGTCCTCTTTCGGAATCCAGCCAGGCCACCCAGAACATCTGACCACACAGGCAGAAACTTGCTGCAGCTCCCAAAAGATGGAAATAAAGCTTTAGTGAAACTTCCAAACTAAATAATAGTTTAATAAAAAATGGCTCCTCCAATAAAATAACCATAAACTTTACTTAAACAATAAAAATAAAACAAAAAACTGATTGCTTTGTCTGTAGTGATCCGGACTTCATCAGAATGTGTTAAACTACAGCTTTGCCTTAATTTTATAATATGGAAAAGCCAATCAGGAAACATCAATTAAGCCACAGCTAAATGAAACCTTGGTCTCTTAAAGGAAACTGCCAGTGAAATGTTAAAAACTTGAAAAATGTATCAACGTGTAATATAGTTGTTTTGTTGCATTCCAAGCCATTAAACAATCTTATCAGGTCATATGAAAATATAGAAATGTAGGACAGCACCATAAAATCATCTGTCTTGTATAAAACACTCTGAAATGTAAAATATATAAAATACAAAAAGTAGAATAAATATAAATATATATACATCTATTAAGCAGAGTAAAGAATAAACTGTTAAAATCCAGGTCCAGACCTATAAGACTGCACAGTCCATTGTTGCCATAATGGTTAAGGTGTTTACCCTACAGACACAAGGTGTGGAGTTTGATTCTCACATTGGATAGTTGGCTAGGCCCACAATGGCCCAAAAGGATAGCCAGCCTAGCATAAACCTATGAACCTGTGAAAATATTTTTCTCCTTAAAAATCAACTTAATTTACTAGCCCTGTCCTTGAGAATGCTTGTAATAGATACTGAGTCATTCAGACCCAGAGGTTGGCATGCATTTAATCTAAGTTGCCACATTAATTCCTTCATTTCTAGCTTAACATCAACATTACCCCCTTAACAGCCTTAAATATTTTATCAATAATAAAACATCTGAATCTTTTAAAATTAGAAGAAGATACTGAATGTTTATATAAAGCATTTGTAGGATTCTGTTTCTTAATCTCATAAAGGTGTTCCCTCATGCGCTCCTTCAATTTACAGAAAGTTTTCCCTACATAAAATGCCATGCAGTTTTCATAACTGGCTACATAAATCATCTGAACTGTGTCACACTCACATCTACTTGGACAAGGCAGTGTTCAAGGGTAATTCTCAATAGCTAAATAGGGACCATCATGTACATATCTACATAATTTGCATCTCCCACATTTGGACAAATGATGGACTTGGTTAATAGTAAAATTATCAATGTTCCTTTCCATTAAATTCTTAATATTAGAGCTCTTGCTAAAAACCACCTAGGTTGTCCCCCGAATAAAACCTTCTATCTATCTGTCACTGCAAGTAGAATGTGCTGCTGTAGCATCGCCCATGATCGTTTAGTTCACAGGCTTATCAAAGTATTCCATGTTTTTCTAGATGTTCTCAAGAAGACAGATAACTTGAAGATTAGTATTATTCTTCTTGAAAAAGTCCTTTGACCATTTACTAGTAATGACAGATTACTTTTAAAATGTAAACAAAACGGAAGTTTTTTTTCAATAATAGGCCTAGTATATATATATGGTAAACAATATTACCAGAAATTATTCAATCTAGAACTCATTTTTTTAATATGCCC
Source organism: Protopterus annectens (assembly GCF_019279795.1). Taxonomy (NCBI): domain Eukaryota; kingdom Metazoa; phylum Chordata; order Ceratodontiformes; family Protopteridae; genus Protopterus; species Protopterus annectens. Next base: position 1,317,007,624 of record NC_056739.1, read on the forward strand.
ATTATTCCCTTACTCTTTGCCTTGTAAATGCAAGCATTTTACTTATAATGTAAATTTAAATTCACATATGCTCCTAAATCCCTTATTCAAAAATGTCTTGAACTGTAATAATCCCCATATAATCAAGTATAAAGGTGCCAAGATACAAGTCAACACTTTTTGATGAGCTGATGTATAAACCATGTTTATTTAACAACTGAAATTCATCAGAAACATAGGAATTGAATGATACAAGATCACACAGAGGATAAAGATCCACTTATTTTAATACTGTCTGTGTATTTATACACCTAATATTTGGTATTATTAAGTATCAGAGAAAGCATATAACTAAATAAGATAAGGCATAGTACAAAGCCTTGGGTTACTTCCATTGAAATGACTGTCCAGCTGGAATAGTGACCACACAGTGTAACACATTGATATCTGTTTTTAACCGACATCTCATCCACTTACTAATATAAGGACTGATGCACTGCTCTAATAAAGATCCTGTTATGACAGTATGAGAAATATGATCAAAAGCTTTTGCTAGACCCAAATATATCATAATTGTACTTATGTCATAGTCCACCACTGCACCGACTACAATCAAGCCATATTGATTTAAATCTGCTAAAGCTAAATCATTAATGTTGTTATTTAAAAGTGATAGTAAACACTTCTCCAAACAATTGACCAATAAGGAAGTCAAACTAGTAGAATGATAGTTAGAAATATTGTCATGTCGAACATTCTTATGTAATGGCACAATATAAACTGGTTTGGGTGTGACGAGGGTAGACAGGATTAGGAATAAGTATATTAGAGGGTCAGTCCAGTTTGGACGGTTTGGAGACAAAGCCAGAAAGGCGAGATTACGTTGGTTTGGACATGTACTGAGGAGGGATGCTGGATATATTGTGAAAAGGATGCTAAGAATGAAGCTGCCAGGTAAGAGGAAAACAGGAAGGCCTAAGATAAGGTTTATGGGCGTGGTGAGAGATGACATGCAAGTGGTTGGTGTGACAGAGCAAGATGCAGAAGACAGGACGAAATGGAAACAGATGATCCGCTGTGGTGACCCCTAATTGAAACAGCTGAAAGAAAAAGAAGTTAAACTGGTTTCCATGTCACTGACAGTACAGTGTTTTCAAGTATCTTGTTAAGTAACACAACTAATGGCCATATTAGATGATCCCTAAGTCTATTACTGAAATAACTGAGTATGAAATCAGTTTAAACCAAGCTTTTATTTTAACCCGCATAAAGTAGATCTAACCATGTCCCCAGTGATTGTAGTATATATTGATGATTAATCAGTAAATAGAATTTCCACTGAAGGATTGCTCTTAGCTATTACTAATGTTGGAAAATACATTTTCAAAATTTCAGCAATACCCTTGTTTTTAGTAGTAAGAATATCAATGTGGGGTATATTCTCTTATTGACATTCTTGGTATAATTAACATATGTATAGAATTTCTTTTGATCTGCTTGTCCAACTATTGAATGCTCATATGCACTTTTAGAAGTAATTAGCCTTACATATGTTATTTATAGCTCTCTGAGCAGCATATGAGCCATAGTTTTTTATAATGGCTATATATTCTTTTTTTCTTACTTATGAGCCTGATCTGTACTATAATTGATCTGATCAATTATTATATCAAAAATGTCATTAGACTAGACTCTCAATGCTGTTTACATGGTCCAGTTTTTAACACAGCACATCTTAACCTAGCCAGAATGTTTGAAACCATACCCCATGGAAGCTTTCTGAAATACTTGACAGTACTTTGTTAAGTGAGCCTTCTGTGATAAGATGGATAACAAACTGGATAAAAGTCAGAAGCCAAATAATTTGTTTGGCAGGCAACTCATCTGAAAGTATGGTGCTCACCAGCAGAATTATCTAGAGCTCTGTATTAGGATTCTTCCTTCTTGGCATTTATCTCTTTCATCTCCAAAGTGAGAACAAGAATTTCTCCTTAACTAAGTCTGTAGGTGAATGCAAACTGGATGTTAGTGTCAGGACCTACTCTACTATGTGTACTTTCCATAAAGAATGCACTCTAGTAAGTATCTAGCATACTGAACATAAGTTCTAATTAAATAGAAAAAAAGTGTAGTATTGCTTCATTTGGTATCCATCCCATGCCACCAACATACAGTATAAACAATACTCTATTACTAAACAAGAGTTTAGTCAAGAGCCTGGATACCTTGGTTGACAGTTACCTTTCCTTCAATCATAATAGGGCAATTGTAGTTAGAAAAAAATCTGGGAGCTGATAAAACGCTTAATTTTGTAGTCCTTGGTGTGACTTGCTCAGCTACTACTTGTGTTCTAAGAATAAAATCCCAGTCCAGGTTAGGCAGAGTCCCTCATTGACTCTCTTCAAGAGGAGTCTTGATGAGTGGATGGGAGATTGTAGGTTTACCCTGGGTATCACTTCTGTGTCACTGTTAGACAGAGGCACAGTATACTAGCCTCGAAAAAGGTCATAGCAAAATTAATTTAAAATGGGTGGCGAAAGCCAAACACACTCTGGCTAGGCTTATAAATGCCCTAGGGCAGATAGCCTAGTATGAACCTATGAACCTAAGTCATTTATTAAGGCAAATAAAAATGTTTACCCTGAAAGTCCTCCTGCTTTTCCTATACAGAGAGACTAAAGAATATCGGTATTGCTGAAGGGCAATTTTCCCAAATTCATCAACTATTTCTGCAGAAATTCCCTGAGATTTTCACTCCCCTCAGATGGTTTCCATTTCAAAACAATGTGCTGCAGTTTGGTACTTCTTGCAACAACAAAAAAAAACGTAAGTATTTTTGGACAGTATAAAATGCCTGATTTTGAAAGTCACTATGTAATTCATCTGTGCTGCATTTTCAGTATATTAACAGTATCTTTCATGGGTAGTGAAGTAATTGTATGGTTACTAGTAGAAATCCATTGAGTGATGAGCCTTGCAAACAAATTGCCTATCATAGGCATCACCCAAAGAGAATATTATTGCAGGCATACATCTGCTATTTTTTACCATTTTATGAGCATTCAGTTAACATTCTTATTTTAGAGAATTGCAATTATTTCCGTTCATATAAATTATATGGCAAAAATAAGGAAAGTGCTATTCTGTTTAGCAGTTAACCTTCTGCTGTTTAAGAAAGAAAAGCAACCCAGGATAATACTTTCCTCTTTGTATAATTTTATTCTGAATAGCATTCCATTATGATGAACTGTCTAAAGGAAAGCAGTTCAGAGAAACACCATTATATATGTAACTTGTAGCATGCCTTTTTTAATGGTGCAGATGGAATCCTTTAACATTTTTTGTGTAAAGGCTGTGTCATTCAATTTAAGCAAGTATGACTATACATTCAAATGTAATTTTCATTTAATGCTAAGCATTGCCAAGTCATTAATAAACTGGTACAAACAGATCTCTACACTTTTTTTGATACATACATTAACATAATTAATGAACAGATATCTTGTATAACAGTTTTATTTTGTTACAACAGCAAAGTTTTTAGCATTTTATGTTAATGGATTTACTTAAGAAATCATGAATATGAAATTTGCACTCATATTAACTCTCTCCATGATGACATCATAAGCGATTGACCAACAGTGTCAAAAAGAAAAAAACACTGTGAAGCAATACAATTTCAAAAACAGCAAGGCATAATGAGATACATTCAGAAAGCATTTTACCTCAGGCAGTACTGCATAGTAAAGCAAAATGAGTAAGATCTTTGAAAATAAAGCTCGTCAAGCAAAGCCCTGTGCTTGCATGCAGTGACATAGCCATTGGGTGAACAGTCCCTCCCCCAAGTTTAGACAAACTCCCATTTGTCAGCCATACCCTCGTCTGCTCAATTCTTCATTACCTATACTGCTGATTATATTTGGTTATATGAGGCACAGGCAGGGCATTTTTCAACTGTGCCACATAGCTAGACCTTTGAATCTGTTAAGATGTACTTTCAGTCTTTGACAAATGTTGTAATAGGCCCATAAGTTCATAGTTGTATACTAGGCTAATGACCAGTAGGATCTTTAGAAGCCTTGCTGTGCAGTTCAGCCCATTTGTGTCCCTATGTGTCATGGGCACTTATTAGCAGGGGTGTGTTAGTTAGGGAAGTTTCTAGAGGTCATGTGGGGGAGGGGGTATGTTAGTTTGGGCAATACTGTCTGTTTCTGTCTATCAGAGACTTGGAGGCCAGATCCGCAGTGAATTTCTGATTTCCCATACATTGGTCAAGGTTACACTTAAATAGGGTTAGGGATGTGCTCTACTTCACATGGATGGGGAGTCTGTTTCAGAGTATGGGGATCCTCTGAGACATATCTGTCTCATCAACATGTCTTATTTATGTCACAATGAAAATTTAAATCATTGGATCTATTGCTTCTGATGCTGTTCATTTTGCAGATGTGCAAAAGATCCATCAGAGCTGGATCCAAGAATGCCTTGTATGCCAGGCATAGATCACTTCTCAGTAACCTGTAGGAGACAGAATATAGATACAAAGCTTTAAGGTGATCTGTACAGTACAATATGTTTATAGCCTGGATTATCATGGTAAGGAACCTTTGTGGGTATTCCAACTGTTGCATATGTCTGGTCAGATACATGCTTAAGTGGGCATTATACTAAATGATGGGTCTGATAAGGGCTGAATAAAGTGGCATTATGACTTTCTGGGACCCAAATGCCTTGCCCTTAGTTATAAGTTGGGCAACATAGAATGATCTTCTTACCACCTTGATCACATGTTGGTCAATGGTCAGATTACTGTCCGCATATATTCCCAAATCTCTAACAACTGTGTCAACTCTTAGGGGAATATTTTTGATGGAGTAATTAGCCTGTATGGCAGTTTTCCCAAAAGGCACTATAATGCAGTTTTGGCATTGAGTTTTAGTCTGTGACTTTGGCACCACTTGTTAGACCCTCTTGTAAGATGTTTGTGACATGAGGAAATCTATGATAGCTTCCAATTTGCAGTCATCTGTAAACTTGGTCAACCAAAGGCCCCTGACATATCCTTTTCCTCTGAAAAGTAGATGCCAAATAGGAGTAGTCCCAGCACGGAGCCCTGAGGTACCCCAATGGTGAACAGTCTCTTAGTGGAGGTGGCATCACCAGTCCTGAATTCCTGTGTCCTGTCTGTCATCCAGCTGACATTCCAGTGAGTTATGTAGGGGTTTATGCCCAGTTTGGTGAGTTTGCCAACTATACCAGAGTGGGGTACTGTAACAATGTCCTTAGCCATGTCGGGGTAGGTGTTATGCGCCATTTTCCCCTCACACATTGCCTTGCTGACCTTCTCAAAGAAGTCCACCATTTTAGTAAGCATGATCTTCCTTTGGCAATGCCAGACTGGGTTGGATCTAGTATCTGAAGATTGCCTATGTCTTTGTTGATAATTTCCATGATAATTCATTCCATTGCTTTGTATATAAGACTTGTCAGACTAAGAGGTTTGTAGTTTCCTGGGGTCAGTTGATGGTCCTCCCTTATGACGTGGGGTATTGCACTCCTCTGTTCTCATGGTACAAAGCCTGTCTTGAGTCTATAGTTGAAAAGTGACTCAAATGGTCTTGATAGGTCATGTTTCCAGCTATTTAGGAGGCATCCTGGGATATGGTCTGGCCCACTGAGGCTGTGTTTTTCACTTTTGCAAGTGCCACCAGGGCCTGCTTCCAGTTAATGGTTGGAAGGGTTACACTTGTAGGTATTTCACCGAGAGAGGCAGGGGGAAAGTGGGTGGTGGTGGTGAAATCTTAGCTGAATTTGTCACTTTGTTCAGTGAAGCCAGCACGATTGACCACCAGTTCAGCACACTGATATGTGCTGCCTTTGAGATTCTGGACTTTTTGCAGGGTTGTCTTTAGCCTGTGAGGCAATCTTGAATTTCTAATTGGCTTTGGCGGACTTAATTAGCCATCTCAGTTTCCTGTTTAGTTTAATTAGAGATCTCCTATCATTATGAGAGTTCCTCTTCCTGATTTTAGCCATAACTTTTTTCTTTTTATTACATATCCTGTTATATACCCTGTTAGGGTTAAGTTTCTACCACTGTGATTTGTTTTGTGCTTACTTCCAGTAGGTACAACAGCCTTCAAACAGCCATTTAGATGGTTGTACAGGGTCTCTGAGAACAATTCCACATAGGTTGTTGTGAACTTGGAGTTGGGAGGGGCATTACATTTTGATAAACTGTCACTTAATAGAATGTAGTTTATTTTGGAATAGTTCCTGACTGTTACATGGTTTGCTGGGGTTGCCAAGTTGATTCCTATTTAAAAAAAGCCAACTTTGTGGCGCAACCTCACCATTGAGGAAATGACACTGAGGGGCAGCATTTTTCCGTATCAGTGAGTACTACATTCAGTATGTTTGAACATCTGGTGGGTGTGCAGTCTATCTGATTGAGGGTATTTGTGTTAATACAATCCTGGAACTTCGGGCCTGTGAGTATGAGGCAGTGTATGGTTACCAGTTTATAGAGGGGATAGTTAAAGTATCCCATGAATAAGGTATTTGGTTTAATGGTGAGTGGCCCCAGTAGGTCTAGGTATGAGCTATTGGATTCTAAGAGACACAGAGGATGACCTACTGCTTGCTAGGATAAGGTATGGGAATATGTATATGGTGATTTGCATGTGGATAAATTCTAGTGCATTGTACTGTTCAACCAATGTAGATTTGTGCTTGTTGCTAATATAGATTGAAACTCCTCCACTTTTGTCACTGCCTGTGTAGCTAATGGTCAACATGTGTGGAATGCACTGAAACTTTGCACTGTTGGAGTACTTTCTGCAGATTTAAACCATGTCTTCATAATGGTACAGATGTCTATATTCTCCAGAGTGAGGACAGCTTGTTGGGTATAGGAGTTCTTGTTTAGGCTCCTAGCACTGAGCAGTAACACCTTTAGATTTATTATTTTGGTTTTATTTGCTGTGTTGGTAGTTTTGTTAATTTGGCATTGCCTAAAAAGGCTCTAAGGGATGGATACATTTTAGCCATTACTCCAAAGCTTAGGGTTGACAAGGGCAGATCATGCTTGTCTAAGCAACATGGTCTGTTGACCGTGTCCTCCCATGTTGACAAATATTGAATCTCCCTGGAAAGACACCAGAAAGTAAGCCAATTATTGAAGTCAATCATCTTTTATTCATATTGTGACATCATTCTTGTTGATGATAGAATGCTGTTCAGAGCAAGGCATATACCTACCAGAGACAAATATTCAGACAGATCAACGGTGTCTCTCTTCATATTGTCTATGGAAGTACATCTCAAGGTGTTAACACCTACATGTACTATGATAGAATCATATTGGTAACTGTGGTGTGGTGACTTGAGTGCAAACCTAACTTGGTGGATCATGGCCCCACATACACAACTAACCATTAACCTCTCCTTGTTCAGTCTGGTGAGTGGGGTGTGTCTGTGTCATATAATGGTGTATTCTATGAGAAGAGTCCTGGGTAATGTGCTGGCTTGTCTTATGGGTTCTTGGGCTTCCACTGTGTGTAGGAGTATGTGTGGTATTTGGTGCAGCTTTTGGTGAGTGCTTTAGAGATTGCTGAGGATAGCTGTTACTGTTTATAAAGTAAGGATGTCTTTGAGATTTCAGAAGATTGCTTTTTAGTGCCTCAGCATATGTTGGTCTATGTGTGTGGTGGGCAGGTAGATATAGTCTGTGTGCTCTTGACAACCTTTATTACATGTGAAAATTTTCCCTCCAGTGAAATTGTGCATGTGCATCTCTCACATACTGTTTTTTTTTTTTTAAAGATTAATTGGTTGTCTGTGAACATTGCACAATTGCTACATTGTCTCAGGTTGCCAATATCTACCAAGCTGGCTATGGAGACATTTGGAATTTGCATATCCATGTTGTCTGGACCTGTATATGGGTGGGCTATTGTAGGTCATGGACAGGATTATATAGAGTTTTCCTTGCATGTTCCCTGAGGTTTGGTACTAGAATAGATTAGATTGTGCAAAGATTTGATAGTGGTGCTGTTTAATGTGAAACATGCTGCTCTAAGCTTGTCTCTTCAGTATGGCTTTGCTTTAGCAACACTAAGTTACAGGTTTCAGTTTTAAGGCAAGTTTATTGTTTCTTGCACATCGCAGTGTCATTCCTTACTTTACCTGCTCTGCTACCCCCACCCAGCTTCTCCCACAAACTAAACCCATATATTACCAGCAGCTCCTTTCTCCTGCTCTCTCCCTATCCATTTCTGCACTTCACTTTAAGCTTAACCCTCTCTCCACCATATTCTACTCCCTGTACTAGCAAATGTAGTCTTGTTTTGCTGCTTTCTTCCCTTAGAAATACTCTGTACGACTGTATAGCCTTTCTTCTATCTCCTGTCTCCCAGCCACTATACTTACCTGATTTTTAGATTGTTTCTGTTGGTGATCCCCAGTATTCCTGGTGTAGCCCCACTCTGTTCGCTCTTACTGTGCTGGGGCTCACTTCACTCCCCTACCCTACCTCCATTCCCAACCCACCCCCACTTTCCTTACATTTATACTTTCCAAACACACCCCTTCCTTAATTGCACAGCCAATCAACATCCACTTCCTCCCAAAAAACACTCCCCCTTAAAGACACTCACACTACACTCACACTACTTCCCCATCTCTATCTACCCAATGTTTTGTTTTTGTCTAAGCCATTCACACCTCGCAATGCACCACTTCTACATAACTATCCCACTTCTCATCCTTCGCACAGTCTCAACATCATATCACACTAACCTATCTCACCCATATATATCACCTACCACCACAACCACCTTTACTAATAATGATACCATTCACTCTTATATAATCTCCCCATCTCTCTTTAACTTTTCCAGCATTTGCCTTCATAAATATAAAATACTTCAGAACACTTCACTCTCCTGCAAACCAAAAGTAAAGCATTACACTTTTTTACAATTTGCATTCACTATTTAACATACCCACTTTTACTTTACTTCTTTCTGGAGACATCCACCCCAAACCTGTCCCCCCTTCCCCATCTCCCAACACCGAACTCAGTACTTCTTCCTCCATTTCCCCATCATTTCTTCAACCCCACCCTCCTCACCATCCCAGCCCTCCCCCCTCTTGTCCCAGAAACCTAACTCTCTATTCTCTGAACATCCAAAACCCCATCAACAAAACCACTGAACTCCATACTTGGATAGCCCATACCTCCCCACACATTCTAACACTATCTGAAACTTGGCAAAAAACTCATATTGCTAACAATGAAATATTACCACCTTATTATAATATCTACTGCTCCAACAGAATCCCAATAAAAGGGGGTGGCATTGCCATCCTCTACTCTGACAAACTCAGCCTCTCACCGCTAACCATTCCTGTTCCCAGTTTCCACCCTGCTGAAGTACTTATTCTAAACTGTAATCTAGACTCACACAAAAGATTTCCCATAGCCTCTAAATATATATATATATATATATATATATATATATATATATATATATATATATATATATATGCCTCCAGGGAATAATATTCCCAATCCTTGAGCACATTCTGTCCTGCATCTCCCACAATATAGCCTATGAAACTGTCATCATTGGAGACGTTAATATCGACTGGTCCAAACTATCATCTGACTCTCCACAACTCAGTATTAACTTACACAGGTTGCACCAACTTGTCACATCCCCCACATGCATGCACAAAACATGTTCCACCAATCCTATCCTAGATTGGATCCTCACAAACACCCCTAACCTCTACCACAACTCCTGTACTTTACCTGAAACCTTAAGTGCTCATCTTGTCGCCCACATCCAAAGATACTCTCTCCAATCACCCAAAACACACTCATACAGTGACTGTCGTAAACTCTCAAACTTTAATGCCAGCATATTTAAGTCCACATTATCAAACATCAACTCATCCTTCCTCCACAGCTCCCTCTCAATGAAGCCATGCAAACATTCAATCAAATAATCCCTGATATTCTTAACTCCCTTGCCCCTACTAGGAGAATTAGAATTAAAGTCAATTATGTCCCCTGGCTCTCAAAAGAATCTCAATCTCTCATACACAGAAGAGATAGTGTTTGGAAAGCTTGGGTTAAATGCAAAGCACCATCTCTGCTCCAAAACTACAGAGAACTCAGGAATCTTTCCAAAAAACAAATTAACAGAGATAAGAAAAATATTTACAACTCATGCCAATTCAACAGAAAATCTAACCCATGAAAATTCTGGGCCACCCTAAACAAGGTTCTTCAACTTGGAAACCCTTCCACTCACACCTCTTTCCCAAATAATATCCCACTAGAAACCACCACCTTTCTCAATAATTACTTCATAGATACTATCCAAACACTTACTCACACCAACCACAACCCTGACCCCATTACCACCTCTTCTAACCTACTCAACAAAAACCCTTTCTCCCTTAAACCTGTCCCCACTGCTTACATCAAATCACTCCTGCTCAAATTTAAACCCTGGTCTCCCTCTACAGATAACCTACCTCCCATCTTCCTCAAACTAGCTGCTGAATACATAGCCTACCCTGTATCTCTGCTAATCAGAAGATCCATTCAAGAAGCCGCAGTCCCAGACATCTGGAAATCCTTCTACACCATCCCACTGCATAAATGCAGGAATTCTACTGACCCATATAATTATAGACCCATAGCCATACTTTCCCCTGTCTCAAAAATACTTGAAAAATGCATACATACTCAGCTGCTGAACTTTCTTCTTTAGCAAAACCTGCTAACTGCCACTCAACATGGCTTCAGGCCAAACTACATTACTTTCACTACACTGTTATCTTTCACTCACACTATAGCCGAGGCCAGATACAATAACCAAAATGCATCCTGTCTTTTCCTTGACCTTTTTAAAGCCTTTGATACTATTTCTCACTGTTTACCTCTATCTAAACTATCTGATCTCAATCTCTCTGATCCCTCTCTTAGCTGGTTCACTAGTTACCTCTCCAACAGGCAACAATCAGTCAGGTGGTTCATGTCCTACTCCTCTTTCCTACCCATCAAATCTGGAGTCCCCCAGGGTCCATTCTGGGCCCTCTTCTGTTCAATATCTTCACCAATGACCTCCATACCTCTTGGAAACAGTCCTCCCTTATTCAATATGCTGATGATTCATCACTCATCTGCATTTCCAATAATATCTCTGATCTTCATGCACACATCCAAGACTCTTTCCTGTCCATAGAAAAGTGGATCTCTCATAATCAGCTCACCTTAGATCCAAAAAAACTAAACTTTTGCTATTTCTTCCTCATCCTCTTTCTTATCATAAATCAACCTTTGTTATCACATCCCTTGACAAGACCACCATTAAAGCAGAACTCCACTCTAAGCTTTTAGATACCATTATTGATGATGAACTAAAATGTATCTTTCATATCCAGCAAATTTAAAAAAAAAACATCAAAAATTAGGTTTATTATACCAAAATAAGAAATCTCTTACCTCTGATGCTGGATTTTCCCTGGCTCAAACTCTCCTCCTTCCCTCCCTTCACTATGTAGCCCCTATCTTCACTAATATACAGACTACACTATTAACTAAACTACAACAGACATACTGCAAAATAGCTAGAGTCTATACTAACTCCCCTCACAACTCTCACCACTGCCTTGCACTAAACTCACTTCAACGGCAAAAATTCCCCCAACTCCTACTGTCACAATTTCAAAGCACACATTCCATTCTATACAAACCTACATCATGCCCCTCTCTCTCCTCCCTTGTATCCTACTACACCCCCTATCGTCCTCTCTGTACCTCTGATCAACAACTCCTTGACATCTATAAACTTAACAAAACCCCTAGAAAATTACTGTACAGATTTACTGTAGCCCAAGTCTGGAATATACTCCCGTTATACATAAAAAACATCTCCCACCCCAAGCACTTCAAAAAGAAACTAAAACTACTCCTACTTAACACAAAGCCCTGCCCCCTGTCATGGCCCTACCTAATCCTCTACACAATTTCATCTCCTCTGTCCTGCACACAAACATTACTCACATTTTTCTTTAAAACTGTCTTTCGGCTTTTCCCGGTTAGGGGTTGCCACAGTGGAACTCTGGTCCGCTAATAATTGGCAGTAGATTTTTACATGCTGGCTTGCCAGGCCTAATGCACAACCTTCAATGAAGGAACACCCATTCAAGCATGTCGACACACAGAAGACGCTCTAACTGAGAATCGAACGTGCAACGTCAAACTGTGAGGCGACAACGCTACCGCAGCACCACCACTGCATTTTTCTTTAAACATGCTGTTTATTTGATTGTAGCTCCACAAGCTATGTTTCTACATCTCATGTAAATATGTATATATTAAGCTTTACTTTTAATATCCTCTTTTTATTATAATTTTTAGCTCAACTTTTATATAGTCTCTGAAGATATGTCATATACTAACACTGTTTTTTTTCTTTCCTTTCCTCTCTCATCTAATATCACCATTCTTCTTATTAAAAAAAATGTTCTCTCTTTTTTGTACTTCTAAATATTTTTCATGTTTATATTATTAGTTTTTGGTCTGTATAACTCTGGAGCTTTTCTCCTAGGGTCTCCACTGAAAGTGGGCTGCTGACTCAGTTGGACCAACCCAGTTAACAAATGTCAAATACATACATAAATAAATAAATAAATAAATAAATAAATAAATACAATTTACTTTCTGGGCATTTGTGCCTGTATAGGGCACTCCTAACCTATTGATGTAATAACACCAAGAAATATGGTTTGTGAGTATAATGCTACAACAAATCTAAAACCACCCTGAAAAGGCAATTTTGAGTATTAGGGACCTTTAGAATGATTTAAAGGTAAAATCAACATATACAGTAAAAATGAAGCAGTAACACTCTAAACAGTTAACAGAAGTGCAAATAAATAAACTAAATCTCTTATCTGCCAAGGATGGAGCAGGATTAACTCACGACCTCCTGAGAGCATGGCTAGTATGCCAAGCAGATGGGAGATCTGGGAAAATAAGCAGAACGATTTGTAGTAAGGAAGCTTTACTCAACTGCAATACTGGTTCCTGGGTGGGCAGGAAGTATTATGGATATATGGAAAACAATGGGTGGGAACGTGTTTAAATAGGTTAAAAAATGGACAATAGTGATGAAAGATGGGAGGGAGGGACTTGGAAGTCAGATTACTATAAGTGGCGGAGGCCAAAACAATGACCTTATGAAACTACAATAAGAAAAGGTTTGGGTAAAAAATCCAAACTGGAGTTCAAGTCCTGTGAGTAGAGTTTCAGAGACTTTTAGCTTAATGCCTCAGTGGGGGTGGGGGGGGTGGAACAGACTCAGAGAACAGGGCTAAAAACAGTAGCAAGGTAAATAGAAAGAAACTGTAATGCATCTAATGAAAATCCTCTTGCCATGTCATTTTAGCATCTGGTTAATTAGTAAACTAACAAAAGAAGTTACTTCTTTAGAATGGGGATCTGAGGATATTTAACATCTAAATACAAAGCCATTAGCAAAGTAAAAGAAGAAATGTCTGTAACACATAACTGTCATGAAAAAAAATGAAAGGATTCAGATTTTAAATTCTGCCATTTTTGCTACAGAAGATAGTTTTCATAAGTTTCATAGAAGTTTCAAAGCCATTTATTTCAAAGACCGCACATGCTATGTCAATAACCACTGTCATGATTCACTTCCTTTCTCATGGACTGGGGGCGGGGTCATTTAGTCCTGAGGTAAACTAGACAGCACCCATCCAGTTATCTAGGTATAGCTTTAAACAAAATGTTGAATTGTTTAACCTACAGCAGAAATTTACTCCAGCAAAGGAGGAGTTGCTGAGTGATAAATCTATATCTCCATCATATTCTGCTTATATGATGATGAAAGGTTTGGTCTCTTGTTCTATTATTAGGTGAGCTGTTTGGCTTATTCAGATGTAGAAGGTTAAAGACCACTGGATCTCTAATAGCATGATAATCAAGACAGAAATCTCCCTTTAGGAGTCTACAAGCCATAGAGTACAGCACCATGGCTTCCAGTCTTTCCCGGTAACTGAGATTCTTAAGATCAGAGATTATTTTTATAAGGAACTTCTGGGGCTTTTTATACTTGTCGATATAGTGAGTAAGGTACATGCCACATTGCACTCTGTAATGGGTCTGAGAGCTCTGAGTAAAGTAGAATCATAGATACCCTTTTTGGATCTTGATGAAATACCCTTAGCTAATTGTGCTAAGTAGAAGGACTTTCTGACTACAGTTGTTATGCAGTTGTCAAAAGGGGTCAGTATTGTCTATCCAAATGCCCAGGTCCCTGCTTACCTTTTCATTGTATATTATATGTTCTGGGAAATTTCTGTTTTCCAAAGGAATCAATACTGCACTTTTTAGCATTCAGTTTAAGCTAATTATCTGTGTAAAAGATATAACTAGGGTAAGTTCTTTCTGAAGAGTGCAGATATCTGAAGGGGGGGGGGGGGTTAACAAATAAACCCAGTTAGAATCTGCAGAGTTGGTTAAGAAGAGGTCCTGGTTATTATTTTTGAGATCAGAAAAGTAGATGACAAACAGAAAGACACCCAGTACAGACTACTGGGGAATTCCACTGGTTACTTATGCTCTATCTGAAGAAGCACCTGCCACACAAACTATGTGGGTTCTGTCTTTCACCAATTTGCATGTAAAGATGTGTGTTTAGGGATGTCAGTTTCCTTACAATTCTGGCACGAGGTATGGAATTAAATGTTTTGCCAGATTAAAATAAGCAGTATGAACAGAATTACCACTGTGGACAGCTTGCATTGCCCTCTCACAGAAATTAACAATATCTAACAGGCATGATTTCTCTTTGCTGAAGCGAAATTGTTGGAGGTCAAGCCTAATAAGATTCTTAATATCATAATGTGCTCAGTTATGATGCACTCCCTAGCTTTACTGACCAGACTTATAAAGACTGACTGATCTGTAATTTCCAAGACCCATAGTAGGACCAGTCTTGTGGAGTTTCATATCAACAGCAGTGTGCCAGGATTTGGGTACTTACCTTGTAGCAATGCTTGGGTTAAACAGGTTAAGAAGTTCATTGAGCTACAACCAGGTATGTTGTAAGGACACATGGAGGAAGTATTTTGGGTTTTTAGTAAAACATAGAGAACACAGGAACAATAATAGGTGAGCAGTCAACAGCACCATAAGATACCAAACCATATACACCTGTACATAGACACACAATTTCAAGCCACCCTTTTTGAGAACCTCATAGGGATCACCTGACAGGGCTGTCCATGCTAACAGATGTAAATCTGTGTTTTCCCACTAGCCTTAAAGGTAGGTTTCTCTGTGGCAGAGAGAGATAAATCCCTGACTATGGGCAGAGAGAGATAAATCCTTGACTATGTCACAAGTGACCATGTTTGAATAGTAGTTCAGGTGGCAAGGAATAATGGTAGTGATTGGCTGCTGCCAGTTTGCCCATTCTGTGGGGAGAGAGGTAGTTCTGGTTCACCACATGGGTGACATCTAGCAGAAATACTAGGCACCCACCCAATGAAATGTGGGTCTATTGCGCCAAGCTGCAGTGCACAATTGCACTGTCACCTGAAGGGAACTCTCAGAGAGCAGCTACAGTAGAGCTCAAAAAAGCCACCACAGGGGAGTGGGTGCTGCACCAGAGGAGATACAAGGCTGGCCTTCTGCCTACACCTGATTATTACTAGCAGAGGGTGAGCTCAATGGGATTGGATTTTCTAGGCAGAAACAAATAAACCAATTGAGTGCAGATAGAAGAGTCATCAGGCTTGGTCCTGTGAGGTGGGGAAAAAAAGACTGGCCTCAAAGGCAGATGTTTTTGTGAGATATTCTGGGAATAGTGGAGTTGGAAAATGTGTTTCATGTGTGAAGTTTACAGAAGACTTTTTGCTAAAATACTTGTTTCATTTGGACTAATGTGGAGAATAAATTCAGAGCAATATTGAATGTTACTTCTTGGTTTTCTAACAGAGCTAAAAAGGAGTTGTCATTATCATTCAAAAGCTAGCTTCTGCTTATGGCTTGCTTCACTGATCCTTATTGTGCTTTTCAGTTTCTTGATGATATTTTTATTCTAGCCTCATTCTGAGGAGTTTTACTCTTACTGTACTGCTTAAGGCATGTTTTTTTCTCTTGTTATAAAGTTTACTTATATTGATTAACCATCAGGGCAGTTTGTTTTTAAATTACCCATTGTCCATGTCTCTAGTTGGGACTTCTAAATCTCTTTATTTGTCTAAGTGGGCTTAAGACTCCTTTGTGAAAATTGGCTGCTGTGTTGGCGTCACTGGTCATGATGTCAATTTAGAGATTTTGTCATGCAGTTGTATAAGACAAACCCTTTTGAAGTCCTTAAATACAGAGACATAGGCAACAGAGAGGTAATGTGGTTAGATAGTAAATATGACTATTTTAATTTCTGGCTTAATGTATTCAAGCCTATAGCAACCTTTTTGTACATTTTCAGTTCACACCCATAGTACCTTATAAAGTCCAGAACTTTTTCGGAGTCTGGCTTCATCTACTAAGTGACGTACCCACTAATAATAGGCAATTTTAGAAAGTACTGGAAGCTATTGTCATGATGGCAGACAGGAAAATTCTTTGTCAATGTCAATTTATATCACCCTATGCCTGATACATTGCTAATTGTTTGTTAGTTATTCTGAAAATTAACAATATTTTCATATGTACTTATCACTTCAAAAACAAGTGACTTGAAAAACTGTTGCATGACATCAAGTGAAATCTTGGATGTTGTTAAAGAAACTTTATTTCAGATTTGTACTGTGAGTTATTACTTATACTGCTAATTATACAATTAAGCATAGGTTCATAGGTTCATAGGTGGGTACCAGGCTATCTGCCCAAAGGCATTTATAAGCCTAGCCAGAATGTGTTGGCTTTTGCTGCCCCCTTAGATTAGTTCCCTGTGCCTCTGTCCAGCAGAACCACTTAAGTGATCCCCAGGGTAAACTTTTTGTTTCCCACCCACTCGTCAAGGTTTCTTTTGAAGAGCGTTAGTGAGGAGCTCTGCCTAATGTAGATTGGGATCTTGTTCCAAAGCATGGGAAGTCTCTGGGACAGGACTCTATCCCTCCAGCACGTCCTATTTATTGTTGTGCAGAGGTTTAGATCCCTAGCGCATGTGGCTCGAGGGGATAAGGTTTTCTTTAGGTGGAGCATGTCCATCAATTCTGGGTTGGACATGGCCTTGTATGTCAGGCAGAGATCACCTCTGAGTAGGCGGAATGCAACCGAGTACAACTGGAGTTTCTTCAGTCAAGCTGCATAAGGCATCTGTTTGTTTGTCATGTTTTCATATTTCTGTAAATATATTGATAAGCATGTACTCAGAGAAATTTCTTGTTGACATGTTTTGGGAATAGTGGAGTTAGAAAATGTGTTTCATATGTGAAGTTTGCCGAGGACTTTTTGCTAGAATACTTGTGGTGTCATTTGGATTGAAGTGGAGAATAAGTTCAGAGCAATATTGAATGTTACTTCCTAGTTTTCTAACAGAGCTAAAAAGGAGATGTCATTATCATTCAGAACCCATAGTACCTTATAAAGTTCAGAAGTTTTTTGGAGTCTGGCTTCATCTACTAAGTGACTTATCAACTAATAATAGGCAATTTTAGAAAGTCCACGAAGTTATTGTCATGATGGCAGAGAGGAAAATCCTTTGTCAATGTCCATTTATATTACCCTATGCATGATACTTTGCTAGTTGTTTGTTAGTTATTCTGAAAATTAACAATATTTTCAATTGTACTTATCACTTCAAAAACAAGTAACTTGGAAAAACTGTTGCATGACATCAAGTGAAATCTTGGATGTTGTTGAAGAAACTTTATTTCAGATTTGTACTGTGAGTTATTACTTATACTGCTAATTATACAATTAAGCATGTTTTCATATTTCTGTAAATATATCGATAAGCATGTAGTTGTATCTTTCGGCTTTTCCCGGTTAGGGGTCGCCACAGCAGAACTCCGGTCCGCTAATGATTGGCAGTAGATTTTTACGTACTGATTTGCCAGGCCTGATGCACAACCTTCAACGAAGGTACGCCCATTCATGCATGTCTCCACACAGAAGACGTTTTAGCTGAGAATCGAACAGGACAACATCTTACTGTGAGGATAAGCATGCACTCAGAGAAATTTCTTGTTGTCATGTGATACTATATGTCTGGTTAATAAAAAATGTTCTAACGATAAATGTCAAGGCTATACTGTTTCCAAGATATACTAAATTGTTTGTAAAAGTTTAGCAAAAAATATAATTTTGGGTTTGTGTGCATTATAATATATTATAGTATTTATGGAAAGACCATAAATACACTGGCTGTTGTCACTGCAAGGAATACTGCTTGCTGATAACATTGCAATTTGTACATTTTTGATTGCTTTATTGTTTGCAAAATATTTATTTTTCATTTATCTTATCCTTTTTTAAGTTTATTTCTCAGAAAATGTTTTAGAATGCAAGATTTGTGTAGGCTGCTAGAGGTGTGACATTCCACACCACTTAGGTGTTAATGCATAAACAGGAGAAGGAGAAGCTAAGGGAGTGGAGTAGGCTGAGGCAATATTAGAAAGGACCAGGTCTAGATTATTTTGGTCTCTCCTGGATTTGCTTATTATTGAGCCAGAAATTTTCTGTTTATCAAATCAAAAAATCTCTGAGCATGCCCTAGATTAGAATATGTCTGGGTAGTTGAAATCAACCTAGGATTATGGAGTTGTTTCTTACAGGAATTTCTTCAAAACTTCCAGAAATCTAATTTTATCATCTGGAAACATGGACAGTGTTTTGTAACATGCTATAAGCTGGTAGTTTGTCTTCTCCGTGATAAACCGATGTTCTAGGAGCTCAGTTTATGAATATGTGGATATCTGCTTAGATGAAATGTGGTCCTTGATAAATATGGTAACACCAGCAATTTCTGTTAGATCTGGAAGCATTGCTGGTACAAAACTCAAGTATGGAGAGAATACTTTCTTATTTAAACCAAGTATCTGTAACTACACATACACTGGCATGTTCCAGATGCAGGAACACCTCATGGTGAGACAATTTGTTTATGAGACTCCTGACATTAAAAAGAGCCACCTTTATGTAGTACAGTTTGTGTTAGATAAATTTGCTAACCTGGCATGTCCATTAAATGGATTCTATGTAAAAAGGCACTATGGGAGCAGCAAGTGTTTTTGCCAGTATGCAGAATCCCTTGAAGAAGAGATGTGGAACTTATGTGCAAAACAAGTAGGCCTAGGTATAATTTCATCTCAGAATGATATATACTGCGCAACCCTGGAATGACACTAGTTATTAAGACAATTGTTAAATACAATCATTTTTTTTTCTTTGTACCTTTCATTCTTTGTGAAAAAAGTTCCAATGAGAATGAGAGTCTTTCTGTGATCCTGTCACCTAAAAGGTGAATGACAATAATCCTTTCCTTGTCCAGCCTGGGGAGTGGGTAGTCTACATGCCTTACTACTGAGTCACCAGTCACTAATACTTTTTTATCATAAGTTGGTTCAGCATTGTTATCAGAAGCTGATGAAGTGTTATTTGATTGGGTGGAGCTTTGCTTTGGTGACTTGTAGCCGTCGGTTCTTCATGGAGCAGATAAGTCGAGGGACTTAGATTGAAGACTGATTGTAGGAGCTCTAGGAAGCTTTGTCAGTAATTTTTTATGGCATTAGCATATGAAATTTTAGTGTGTTCTGTTTGAGAATGTGGTAGTAAGGAAGTCACTATGTGATGCTCACTGCATATTGTTTGTGAGAAGGATGCCTCCATGTTAGCCAAGTATTTACACAGTTTTCTGAGTTTAATAGGAGCTTATTATTACTAAGTATAAGACAGTTACTACAGTACCTTAAAGTACTAAGTGCTAGGAAGCTTTTGACAGAAGGGGAGCATATTTCCATGCTCTCCATATTGTCCAGTGTTTTAAGTGATAGATGTTGGCTAACTTCACAGGGAAGCTAAGACAGCCTAAGAGAGGGCTATGGGCAGTAATATTTGATTAGTATTAATGGTTTCAACATAGAAAACACAGCTCAATGAGGTTTGCAGTACAGTTAGAAACAAATCAGAGTAACCAAGTGAAGAAATGTGCATACTAATGCTATCCCTGGCATAATTATGCAAGTGCCAATCCCGGCGAAAAAAATCATCTCTTGGGAGAACGAATCAAGGGAAAAAATGTAAATGAGCTCACCGGCCATGGCTCAGCTGTAACGACAGCAAACCTGCATGGCGCTTAACTCAGCTCTTGGCCGGACTATAACTAAAACAATACAAATAAGAACCAGCCAACAAATCATTTGAAGAACCAGTGGAGTGCAGACACTTAGGAAATGGAAATAATTAAACATTTCTGACAAGAATAGTTGCTCAGAAGAAAGGCATTTTGTTTAACAGAGCCTGACAAAAACGATAAATATTAAAATGGCTGATTAGTAGAGCAGTTCAGTTGAAAAGTGATAGAACTGCCGAATAGTCAGTACTTAAGGAAATAAGGCCATATTGCTCATTGGAGGCTATATAGTAAAATTTAAACTCAGAAACACCAAAACCTGCTCCGGAGGGAAAAAAGCCAATGAATATCCAGATGTGACCAAATCTGTCTGGAATCAGGAACACTCGTAGATGTAAAACACTCCTTTATTAACGCAGACAGTTCTCCCAGTAAAACACGTTTTCGTTGTTGAATACAACTTCTTCAGATATCATACAGAAGGTATTCACATTACTTAAATACATTGAGTAGCCAGCCCTCTAATTAAACAATTGGATAATTAAAGCTACAGCTACAAATCCTAAACATGTTGTACCATAGTGTTATAAATAATACAACTAGGCACAAAAGACTTGAATTAACATTACACTAGTATGTTAATAAGTAGATGAATAATTATATAAAATGTTATACAGAAATTTTATAATAATATTAAAAAATATATACAATAATATATATGTATATATATAAAAATAAAATATATATATAAAATATACATAGTATATTAAACTAGACTTGCCCTTAATTTTAAAATAGGCTTGATAGAAACATAGTCATTCAAGCCTGGTTTTTTGTTTGATTCCAGGGAAATTTGCCAAAAAGTTTCCCTTTGTTCTGCCATGGTCCTCCCCTAGGGTCCCTGTATATATCTTCCAGAACAAAAAATTTATATCTGGCTGTAGGGCATGTGGATATATGTTTGTACAAGGCATTGTTGTTGTTCTCTTTTAGTATATCGTACATATGTTCATATATCCTACGTTTGAGACTTCGCTCAGTTTTGCCCACATAATATGCTGGACATTGAATACATGTAGCCAGATAAATGACCCGTTGACTGTTACAATTATAATATGCCCTAGCTTTGATCACTCTGTTCAGGGCTGAAAGGGTTACTTGTTATTTATTCTGGTTAGGACCATGTTCCAATATACTCTTTATATTTTTCCCTTTACTATAAACTGTTCTCATACTTTTACCATGTAAATTAGGCAAGTCAGTAATTTCCAAAAATGTATTCCATTCCTGGGAAATAATGTCCTTGATGTGACTAGAATTAGTGCTATATTGTGTAATAAAGGCTTGCTGAAATTCTAAATTATGGTTTATAGTGTTCTGACCTTGAGTAATAATCCCTAACCCTAACACCGGGGTAAATCTATCCCTTCTACCAGCCATTACCTGATCCCTAATGTTGTGAATAAAATCCTCCGGGTAACCCTTGTCCTGAAACATAATACTCAATTTTTGACATTCTAATAAAAATTGTTCATCGTTAGAGGTCATCCGTGATATTCTTTTGGTACATGGGGTGTAGACTTTTGAAATGGATATAACTATTAGAGAAAGTAGGTTTTCGGTAAACAGTAGACTGAAATCTTCCTTCCCTGTCTACACTGAGCAGGACATCCAAGTATTCTACCTTGTTCTCATGGACCTGATGTGTAAATGTAAGGAAATCTGTAGTG
The DNA here is from genome assembly GCF_019279795.1 of Protopterus annectens. Classification (NCBI taxonomy): domain Eukaryota; kingdom Metazoa; phylum Chordata; order Ceratodontiformes; family Protopteridae; genus Protopterus; species Protopterus annectens. Next base: position 1,317,029,684 of record NC_056739.1, read on the forward strand.
GAGGCCAAATACTCCATAAATTCCTGGATAAGGTTATCTGGTCCTGTCCAGAAAATACAAATATCATCGAGAAACCTATAATAGGCAACCCAATATTGTCTGTAAGGACTGTTCAAAACATATTTACTCTCCCAAATGGATAGAATGATATCAGCATATGGCTTGTAATATTCACCTGTAAAGTAAATAAAATTGTGATATAAAACAAGTTTCATAAGATTCATAATCAGAAAATTATCCCGATTATTAGCTTTGGGGCAAGATGTGAGTGCTTCATCTAACCATTGCAGACCTATTTCATGTGGGATTACCGAGAATAGGTCCACGACGTCTATGGTCAGGAATTTTAAGTTAGGTACCATTAATTACTTGTTTCAAAAATTCCCACGAATCTTTAAGTAAATGGTTAGCTTTAGGCCACAATTTCTTAAACTGGTAGTCCAGAAATTTGGAAATAGTAGAGATTTTTGAACCCTGAGCAGCCACTATGGGTCTTAAAGGTGGGTCCTGTAAATTTTTGTGGACCTTGGGTACTCCAAAAATGGATGGTACCCTCGGTTCTGCATTATGTAAAAAGACATAGGTGCTTTGATCTATAGTACCTGTGTCCAGAAGGTTTTTTATAGCAAGATCTATTTTTTTATAAGCTATATTAATTTCATTTAATGAAACTATACTGTATCTAGATTGGTTGTTAAGTATACTGTTCATTTTACCTTCATACAGAACCTGGTCCATGATGACCATACCCCCTCCTTTATCTGGTTCCATAACCCTAATACTTGTGTCCTGTCTCAGAGCATCCAACAGTTGCTTTTCAGAAGGGGATAAATTAGAAGCAAATCTAGTATGTTTACTTTGATTCCTGATCTTCTGTTCTATTCTCTTTTCGAGATTTTTCAATTGGGGATGCAGAGGAGGATTAAAAGTACTGGTTCTGTGTGGAAAATCCTGTCTAATTGGATCACTATGTCCCATAAGGTTTTCCAAATTAAGTTTTCTAATGAATAACTTGAGATCCACTATAACTTGTGTAACATTACTACTCCTACTAGGGACATATTTGAGTCCCTTGGTAAATAGTTCAAAAAAAGTATCAGTAATGTGTAAATGGCTATAGTTGTAAATGGAGTAACCAGCTTTTTTACATATAGTGTAGGGAAATTCAACATCTTCAATACCACTATGAAATATCTCTATAATATCTGTTGTTTCGTTGGAAGTAGTCTCTAACACCCTTACATGTTGTTCCTCATGTTCCCCCTGTATGGGGAAAAGACTGAGGGAATCCTCTCAGATCTCCTGGGGAGTGGTTCAGCTGCCCATTCATGAAACCTATCTGTAGATTGTTCACGTTCTTGAAATACCTGTTCTGTATAAGATACCGGTCTATATTGTTTTTGGGTGTACCCTTGGATAGTAGCTGGCATAGGATATTGACAGCCTTCACTGTATTCTCTGATGTCCCTCTGTAACTTTTTATATTTCCTTTTAATAATAACATCACATTTGCTGTCAATATCTAGTCTCATTTTATAATATTTCTTTTTAGTTTCCTCAACCTGAAACAAAAGATCAGTAGTCACAGCTTCATTGTATTTTTCAATGTCCTTGTCCAATAACATAATCTCTCTTTCATTATTTCTAATGATGGCCTGAACAATAGCTAACCCACAGTTGTCAAATGCATTAATTAACTCTTTATGAAAATCACTATCTTTGATAACATTATTAGGATACTTGTGTATCCTCAGACCAGTCAAACATTCATTAAGGTACATATTATCTAAATTAAGACTTCTGTACCTATACAAGGATGCCTCCAGTGCCCCCATAGAGTCTTGAAAGTTAAAGTTCCTTTCGTTCGCCTGTACATGAGTTCTGTGGGTATCGAATGAAGGTATATCCTTATACCACTCTTGAAAAGTAGAAACTGGCACTTGGCTGAGCTGGAGTCCTCAAACCCTGCAAAAGATGTTCCTCTATGTTCCGATGTACCAGCGATAACCGGCAAGTCTGGTTTGTCCAAGTTAGCATGTTGAACAGGTTTAGATAAAGCCTGTTGCAAGCCCTTCCCCAAAAACTCAAATACTTTGGCCACATAATGTAAAGAGACCAAATTCAGTAGAGAAGACACTGATACAGGATCAAATGCAAAACAAGTAGGGGGCAGAAGTGGATGAAAGAAGTAGATAACATCATTTAAGTAATGCTTATGAATTTGTAAGAACTTATTGACGGCATTCTTGGCAGATAATCCTGGTATGCTTATTCCCTGAGGTCACAAAGAGTCCTGTTTGATTAAATGACTAAACAACAACAACAACAAATACTGAGCCACATTAATCTATCAGCATTTTAAGTTAAAGTTCACAGTTCTTGCAGAAACAAATTCATTGTATAGTTAATACTTTCAAAAATCATAAAAACATTCAATACTATTAGCATTTAACAGAAAATGGAAATCAAAATCTAATCCAGCTATAAGTGAAGTACTGAATGTTGTAAAGGAGATCAAAGAATAAGAAAAGCCATAAAAACCTCCTCCCAGAGGCATGAGTATGACATCTACAGTACAAAAAAAAATCACAAACCTTCCACAGCTTTTACAATCACATGCATGCAGAATAATGTGCAGGAGCAGACCTGAAATGTAAGGGAAGGCAGGGACTAAGCAATGTATGTAATACTGGAGTGAGCTTAAATATTTTAAAGACAATGTGCATGCATTCTGCATGAAAACAATAAAGAAAATATTATGTTTTGTCCTTTCTAGTACCATATATGTGCTTAAATCACTTTTTTAAATTCCATGTAAAAAAAAAAACAAGAACACTTAAAACACATACTGTGCCTTCACATTTCCTCTGTATTCTTCATCCTGTATAAGCTTTCTTTAGAGTGTATTTACTGTACAAAGTAATGTTATATCACTGATGATAAATGAATTGTGAAGTTCATTGTTTATATACTGCATTTCTCTATTATTAATGTTTGGGAATATCTTTAGAAATCTCATTCTGAGCATTCTGTAGTTTTCTATTCTAGTACTATATATCTTGTATTCTGACTTCATCACACATTTTATATATATATATATATATATATATATATATAAATCTAATTCCATAACTGTCATGAAATTGTTTTCAGATTCTTTGATGGAGTTTGAATTAAAAATTTAGATGTATCTTACAAGCTTTTACAGAATCAAAGGGCAGATATTATTATACAAAAGATCAAGATACAATGATGAACATGCTTTCCTCTTCTTGGGTTAAATCTTCCATTATTATAGTATATGTTTCCTGTGAAGCAAGAGTCAGCTATTTTGTGCATTTAACATAGGCTGCTTTAAATGTTTATGTTCAAAATGTCAGGATATACGTTTGCCCCCTGTTTTAATATGTCTTATCTTGGAAAGAATGCAGAAGGAATTTGATGAATTTAGTGATGACTGTTTCTAATGTTTAGCCAAACAAAACATTTGTTTCAAATATAACTGAAAAACTTTGAGATGTTGATAATCTCTGTAATATCATTTTATGTATTTACTGTACAATAGAAACAAAGGCATATTAATAAAGTGACATTAATTAAAATAAGCCTTTTATAATAGATTCATATGGCATTCTGAATTATAAATGTATGCTGTTTCCAAAATTTTGTTTCTGATTCTTGTTACATTTTGAACTAACTTTTCCTTTCCAAAGAGCACTGTTGATGTTGCAGTTTTTATAGTCTGTGATAACATTTCCAGCTGTCACTGGAATCAGGAACCCTATTACAATGTAGGACAGCTAGTTTGCCTGTGAGATTAGCATTCTAATGTATTTTACATGACTGGGGTAATGAATTATTCATATCTTGATTTATTTTAGTGTAGAATTAGGTCATGATAAATTTAATAAATCAAATAAAAAAATGGGTATTAATGTATCACTAAGTTACAGATAAGTCTTTCAGAATTATTGTCCTCAAATGTAACCATGAATTTATTATGTAAATCTGAGCAGTTGATGTCAGAAATACAGCACTATCAAAATTCCACACTGATATATAATGATATATTTTATTAAATTTCAGCCATTCAGACAGGTATTCAGTATTAAGTCCAGTGAAACATTATTCCGTGAATACACAGGGATTTCAAAAATAAAGTAATTTAAAATATGTTAGTAACTTACACCATTAAGAGGAAAATAAACAGATGCATTGAGAAATAACTGACATTCATTCATTCATCTCAAACAATCAAGTTCTTGCCCAAGCAAATTAATTTAAATGTGATTTGAGACTTAAACAACTGGGGAATTCCTAGTGCAACAACTGAACAAGAATTACATAGGCTGATTGAAGAAGTAAATGCTGAAGATCTGGATATCTGAGGTTTGTGTCTAGCATTCACTAATACTACAGATGAAAAAGAGTTCAGTCATAAATCAGACAAAGACTTTTTTGAAAAAGTGTATACGTTAATCACAAAGCAGAGTTCAGTTAGAAGTGTTAACTTTATTCCATTTATGCTATCTCTCTCTCTCTCTCTATATATATATATATATATATATATATATATATATATATATATATATATATATATATATATATATATATTTATATATTTATTTATATATATATATATATATATATATATATATATATATATATATATGGTGTACTGAAGTTAGTCTAGTCTGCCTTAGATTGACTAAACAGATGACTGACAGGTGTGCAATATCACACAAGCCTCAGCATAGGGAAATACGCCCTATCCCCAAGATTGTGCGATCTTGGACTTAGTATATATAATTATCAACCTCCTGCAAAAAATTATTTTTAGGCTGTATTTTTATTTGATTGTATGTGCCTAGATTTATGTGTGTCAGCATTTGCCAAGCAGACCTGTTCTAGTCAATTTTGTAAACATTGATCTTTCAGTCATCTGTTATTAATATATATATATATATATATATATATATATATATATATATATATACATACATATATATCAATCTATTTCAGTTGATCGAGTTTTCAGAAACTTTAAATTCATATTGGTAAGACGATATGATTGAATTTCTGAAAACTCGAACATAAAAAAAAATCATAAAACACAAAAATCTATCTTTTTTATGGTTTTGCAGGGGGGGCAGTCCCCCCTGCACCCTCCATTTGGCTGGCTACATCCCCCCACACCCCCTACTAATTATATATACCATTTCCAAGATTGCACTACATTGAGGAAAACAATAAATTTCCACATCCTCACTGTACCACCATCTCCATTCAAAAGCTTCAGGTTTTCAAAAATTTGATCATATTGTCTTCCCGATATGAAGCTCAAGTTTCTGAAGACTTGATCAACTGATAGGTGTGTATATATATATATATATATATATATATATATATATATATATATATATATTTATGTAGATATACATATATATATAAACTTGAAGAGAAAACATCGGAAACTCTTGTATTATTTAGTGCTTTCGTCTTCTTTATTATCAAGACTTCTTCAGAAAGACATGTTTCATTATTATAAGCAACCATTTTAGCATTGTTTAAATACAATATTTCGAGCTGTTTATTTAAATTACCAACACAGTTCTTAACCAATAATACTGTGAGACCAGTGGTCCTGCAAGATGCTGTGTGTAATGCCCACAGCACCAAGTGTGGAGAAAATCGATATATGTGCAGTAACAGAAACCTGGTTGAAGGCTCCAGAGAGCACCCCAGCACTACCAGGCTACAACTCATACCATACATTTCAGCCACAGAACCTGGACTGAAAAACAAAACGCGGGGGCGGGCTGAGAAATTAATGGCTTGAGTGCTTAAGTTGAAATTGTGTCTAGTTCCAAGGGAAAAATTGAAGAGGAGACTTTGTGGACCCGGTTTAGGTTTACTATTATTTGTTTGATCGCACCTTGTGCAAGTTATAAGTTGATCGGACCAAATGAGTGAAAAAAACTAAAATGACTGACACAAATGTTGAAGTGCAAGTGGAGAATGTCGAATTTGACATATTTCGAAAATTCTTCACACTTCCATAAGTTGTACTATTCTAATACACACAGCAAAGAGCATTTTTGCAGGGTGGCAAGCCCCTCTGCATCCCCCTTGTGGTGGGCGCACACCCCCTGCTACTTATATATACAAACACTGAGATTGCACTTCAGTGAGAGAAAGGGTACATTTTCTGATCCCCACTATAGTGCGATCTGCATTAAAATGTTGAAATTCATAACAGCAAATGCTGCAGTGAATTCGCTGTTGTGCATTTCACCATTTTTTTTTCATTCCTTCCTAATGTCAAATTGGGCATTTGGACCTAGATATATATATATATATATATATATATATATATATATATATATATATATATATATATATATATATATATATGGATCTATCTTACTACGTCGACATGTCAAAACGCCGACAACAAAATCACCGACACCACATAACCGACATTTCACAAACACGAAACCTCACATGCCCGACACACCATAATCCCGACAAGCAACAAACAAAACAAATCCCCGGTCCAAAAAGCACACACACAACACAAGCACACCAAAATCCTTACAAACCAACACTAAACCTCACATACACAACTACCTACAACCTTAACCCAAACCCTAACCCTAAGGTCCGCCACTATCGCACACTCACCTAACCCGCCCTAACCTAACTCACTTAACCCGCCTAACCCACAAACTATCACAGTCGCACACTTACCTAGCCCGCCCTAACCCTAACTCACTTAACCCGCCCCTAACCCACAAACTATCACAGTCGACACTTACCTAGCCCGCTCTAACCCTAACTCACTTAACCCGCCCTAACCCACAAACTATCACAGTCGCACACTTACCTAGCCCGCCCTAACCCTAACTCACTTAACCGCCCCTAACCCACAAACTATCACAGTCGCACACTTACCTAGCCCGCTTCTAACCCTAACCCTAACTCACTTAACCCGCCCTAACCCACAAACTATCACAGTCGACACTTACCTAGCCCGCGCCCTAACCCTAACTCACTTAACCCGCCCCTAACCCACAAACTATCACAGTCGCACACTTACCTTACTCGCACCCTAACGTCCGTCACTACCGCATACATACACAGCCTTTTCCCATGTCGATGTTCTCAGCGTCGGGGTTTTGATCCGTCGGTCTTCTCCGTTTTCGATCTTCTGGCGTCGGTGTTCTCGCTGTCGGCGTTCTGACTTGTCGACGTAGTAAGATAGACCCATATATATATATATATATAGGTCTACTTCATATAACCTAAATTTCATTTGACTGAGACCAAACCAATGAAAGTTCAAAAGATTGAAAACTCATTTGACTTAAACTCATAACACTGATACATTAAAGTAAAAGGTATATGCCCTTTCCCCCACTGTAGTGCAATCCTGGAGTTATTATATATAGTTGGGGGTGTGTGTGGGGCACAGCGAAGCCCCCCCCACATACTTTATACATTTTAAATCATACACATGGATATTTATAACTGCATTGAATAACTCTTTGCAGAAAACAATATTTATCTAAACTATGTGGGGGGCTTTGCCCCCCACACCCCCCCTAACAATATATACTAACTCCAGGATTGCACTACTGTGGGGAAAAGAGCATATACCTTTTACTTAAATGTGTCAGTGTTATGAGTTTCAGTCAAATGAGTTTTCAGTCTTTTGAACTTTCAGTGTTTTGGTCTCAGTAAAATGAATTTTAGTCAAATTAAATTTAGGTCATATGAAGTAGCTCCATATATATATATATATATATATATATATATATATATATATATATATATATATATATATATATATATATGGGTCTACTTCAGAAGATCGACAGACCCTTTGATCGACATTCATTTGGTCGACAGCTCATTTGGTCGACAACCAGTATTCAAGACACTTAACAGGGATTTGCCCCCCTCCCCAATGTTGTGCCACCCTGGAGTAGTTATATATAGTTGGGGGGTGGGGGCACAGCCCCCCACAATAGTGGATGTGGGGGGCAAAGCCCCCCCACCTATTTTCATTTAAAATGTGTAGTTTTTCTTGTATTTTCATGCTTTTAAATGAAAATAGGTGGGGGGCTTCACCCCCATACACACCCAACTATATATATAAACTCCAGGGTCGCACAACATTGGGGACGGGGGCAAATCCCTGTTAAGTTCCTTGAATACTGGTTGTGGACTAAATGAGCTGTCGACCAAATGAATGTCGATCAAACGGTCTGTCGATCTTCTGAGGTAGACCCATATATATATATATATATATATATATATATATATATATATATATATAATTTATTTATTTTATTTATTTTACATTTGTTGACCAGGCTAGTCTATCTGGATACATGTCCATTTTCAGTAGAGGCCCGGGGAGAAAAGCTCCACATAGTTATACATAGTAAATACAATATAAGAATAGAAGTTGTACAGTGTTGTTAAAAAAAAATTAGAAATTTTTTTTTTTCATAGTTTAGCATAGTATTCCAGTTTCATGAGTTACAGTGATAATTTTGCATAAAATGCTTATATTTGTGTACAAAAGAATAGATTGCAAAGATTTCATATGAAGGCATAAAGGAGGAGAGGGAATAAGTTAGAGGGAGAAGAAAAAAAAAAAAAAAATATATATATATATATATATATATATAGATAGATAGATATATAGATATAGATATAGATATATATATATATATATATATATATAGATATATATACATATATGGATTCACTTCAGAAGCTCAAAATACTGAAATCTCAAATTTCAGTATCTCGAGCCTCAAGAACAATGAAAACTGAAAACCGTGAAATTAAAAACCTCGAATACCGAAGGTTTTAAATTTCGCATTACTACTACTACTACTACACACACACACACACACACACACACACACACACACACACACACACACACACACATACCATTCTCCACACAAACACACACAATCTCTCTACTACATGAAAGCAGGAGGGGCAAGCCCCCCTGCATCCCCCCCCCACTTAAATATTCTCATTCCAAGGTCGCACTACATACAGACACACACAAAACACCACCACACAAGCTACATTCTCCTCGCACACACACACACATCACAGCAACTAAACACACTGACACACAGCACAGCTACTACCCAAACTCCTTAACACACACACACTTTCCTGAATACATGACCACAGCGGAAGTTCAGAAGCACGAAATTCAAATTTTTCGGTATTCGAGGTTTTGAATTTTATACTTCTAAACTTTCGCTGTTCTGTGGATTCGGCTTCTTGAGGCTCAAGATACTGAAATTTGACATTTCAGTATTGCAAGCTTCTGAAGGGAACCCATATATATATAAATATAAATATATATATATATATATATATATATATATATATATATATAGATTCACTTCAGAAGCTCGAATTTACAAAATCTCGAACTGCAAATAACCGAAACCAAAACATCGAGTTTTGTAAACTCGAACTTCTGAAATGAAACCAAAAAAAAAAAAAAGACAAACTTCGCTTTTGCAGGGAGGCTTCGCACCCCTGCACCCCCCATACCCCCTACTTAAATATACCAACTCCAAGATCGCGCTACAGTGGGGAAATGGGAAATCTCCCATCTTGTGCTGTATGCGGAAGCGCAAAACGGGAGATTTCTCATTTCCTGTCAACACCACAAAAAAAAAAAATAAAACATTATGTACACACAGAGCATTCAAGTATCCTTGCCTCTGTGTGTACGCAATGTATTAAGGTAAGTAAACTTTTATTTTTAAACACTACACATAATCGATTTACTGAAATCTCGATCATATGGTCTCGACCATACGAAATTCGAGATTTCAGTAATTCGATTATGTGAAGTGTTCCCATATATATATATATATGTATGTATACATATATATATATATATATATATATATATATATATATATATATATATATATATATATATATTAGCTGCTTTTAAGATAAACACCTTTTTAAAATTATGTAAGCCTACAAAGTGAGCAGTGTTTTCCAGCATGTAATGTAGCATTAGACTGTGAGTATATTGATGGATATGTAAAAGTCACTACTGAATGATATGCATGTTGAGTTAATTATAGAATTGAAATGGTGATTTAGCCTGCTATGAAGTTAGTATATGTATATATATCAGAAACACATTTAAAAGCAGAGTGACAAAATGATGGGAAAATATAAGTACATTATCAAAGCGACAATGTAAAACCTTTAAATTTTAATGAACTCTGTTGCAAAATTCTACCACACAGGGCCATTTATTTTTGTTTTTGAAAAAGGCAACTGCAAGATGTGTGGAACTGGTGCCACTAGTATGTTGGCCACATTATGTGGTTTTCTGTGTATCTGCTTCAAAAATCTCACGTGATTGGAAGGAAGATCTAAAAATTTTTTTATGAATGGGTAAATCAAGCCTACAATCCGACCTGAAACAGGAATTCTCAAAAGATAGGGACAGTTGAAAGGTCTGATATAAAGGGTATGCAGCACATGCCCACATAGTAAGGCTTGAGGGAGACAGAGACCTGACTTTAGTACATTTGTGTGCAATTTCTTAGAATGTGCAATACTGCATGACATGTGAAGAATTCATTGTAAAGCAATGTGCTTTCCAATACATTTACAGCATATTTGACAGAGGTGACTAGAGCTGGATACAGCTGACTATAGCCTATGGTGTTGCTAATTGAGTATGTATATTTTGGTAGTTCTTGGATGTTGAGTTTAGAGTCTATATCTGAAAACTTGTCAGTTCTTAATAGTTATATTAAGCCAAGGTATTTCCTATGTGTTTGTCAGATATCTGAGGACATGAGTGGATTGCAGGGCTGCCTGAATTTATCAGCTGCATTAAAAATTGATACACGTAGTTTGCTTACGTAAGTTAGGAAATGGTACTGAAAATGCATTTATTTTATTTTACATTTACAACTGGTAGTGTTTTTATTTTGTATTTTCATCTTGTGGCATATTCCATGTTTTTATGATGTTGTGTTTGTTGACCATTATGATCATTGTCAAATATACATGTAATCATATAATGTCTCTCTCTTTAAGAGTCTCTATATCTCAGAAGAGATCTTCTGTTGCAAAAAGATATCATAAAGAACCAGGTTAGCAACTTTATTTGCTATGTTGATTTCATCAACAGATACCTGTTCATAAACATCATCATTCTGTAATATAGATCTTATTTTAGAAACATAGTCAGTTTTACCTATAACGATAGACTCTACACTTGTCGGGTTTCAGTAACCTGACAGTCCTTTCAGCCATAAGTTCATGAAATAGCAATCATTCATCATTTGAAATATTTACCTGTCTTCTGCAAAGTTTCCCTTATGTCATTATCACACATTTTCTTCAATAGATTTAGTATTTATGTGAAGGAGGATTGAATGTGCTTTTCCTTTTTAAACTAATGTTATTTAATGTGGAAGTATTGTCATTGTTCTTAAAAAACATTTTCAAATTCAATTTTCTAGTGGAATACCTTAACTCTAATTGTGTATTTCTGAAACCACGTTGACAAATTGGGCACAAATGTAAACCCATACTTAAATAAACACTGGGGGGATTCAGTAAAGCCTACATGACAATTTTAACCATGTGCTCATTAGGGCACAATGCGCACATGGCTAAGAAAAGTTTTAGATTCAGTAAACTCTGCATAGCAGCATGCACTTATGGGCAAACACAGAAACTTTCATGGCATGCAAATTGCAGCATATACTGAATGGTATGCTAATGAAGGGAATCAAAACAATGGAGTGATTCAACAAGCTATAAAGTAACTGTGAGGCTCTGTGCTTGTGTTGGCCATGTATGCAAAAGTTTTCCGAATACAGCCACGCAAAGGAGTCTATACGGAAACTAGAGCAAGTCATTGTTTGTACATTTGTACAGAACAGACCCTAACTTGTAACCCCACACACAGTATGATATTCACAGACATGTTGGATGCTAGAAAATTATATTAACAACAGCAACAATTCCTTATTAAGTGCCATGACATAAATGTAGCTTTGGACCCCCACCCCTTAATGAACAGTGTAATCATAACTAATGTAGACAGTTAAAAGTGTAAATCCCATGAAGCATAGATTCCAAAACCTGTATTCTTCTGTGCAGACATATACCTGAGTAATACCCTCCCTTGACAGTACAACATTGGGCTCCCCTTCAGTTTCCCTGCCTGCATGGTTACCGACCATGTAAATTCAGGGCTATCATCATTGTGAAGATGCAAATGAGGTCAAAACTCATTAGAAATGCTGAATCCCCAAAACTTGTAACCATGTAGGGATGTTCACTTTGTGTAGGCATTTTCACAGAGTTCTTGTTGAATGCATGGCAACAATGAATGATGGCATCAGGGTTGTGTGTCGGATTACACTTACACAGGTGTACATTGAGGTCTGTGAAGTGGAAAACTGCATGTGAGCAATGCACAATTCACAAGTGCTGTGTCATCCTATTTATTGTTTGTTAAAATGTAGCATATCTATCTGCATTGTGTTAAAATTAATTTTTTTAATATACATCCTTGTTTGTGAGATGCGGCGCTTAGCACAATCACAGGGAACAGCGCAATGAATAGCAAGTTTCTTAGTGCTTGTCACATAACTATTCCTGTGGCAGCATGTGTATCTGCAGGGCTAGAGTATAGATGGTTCTGGGTTCTAATACAAGGTCTGCAACATTTCCTCAACTTTTTGAGCTGCATGTTTGTGCAATATCACAGGCATGGACAAAAGTAATAAGATTCCCTGTGTTTAGGGACATCGGGAGGCATACGCATTGTACGCATTACAGTACAAATAATGTGAATGGGGGCAAGTACTACGACCCAGGAGGAACCACCTTAGCTGTATTAAGAAAAAATGGTCGTATAGTGAATGAAAACATCATGATTTGAGACTGCATTGTAATTTACAATTCATCAGGTATTTTCATTTTATTATTGTTCCATCCCGATTTTGTACAGAAGGTGTTAATTGACCGATTAAGAAGTGTAAATGTCCCCTGGAAGGTGGGAAAGCCACAGAACATGAAAACGACTTCCTGGTTTTCTTTTGGAATTTTCTCTTAATCGTTAATGCAGACTAGCTACTGTAATTGGTGTAAACTTTGTAGAAGTGAAAGGGGGGTGTTGCTTGCTAAAGTTCAGAAGAGTACAGGTATGAAAGCTGGTAAGTATGTTTTCTAAACCAGCATTTTAAAAAAAATCAGAATTGTATTCTCTGCTGTAGTCTGTTGGTGAATTCACTATTGCTGCTCAAATTTATTTGTCATCATTATTTTGGATAATTGAAGTTCAATTTTTTCTCCATCTCTACTATTCATACTTTTTAAAAGTACTTGATTTTATCTCATATTTTTGTCCTACCCCTATTTTTTAATTTTCTGTGAATAATTGAGGATTACAGTAAGTCAGTATTGTCTTACATTATAATTTCATACTTATTGTTCAGAAAATATTTATGTTAAACCTGTTATCCTAACAACTTTTTAAAGTGAAGTACAGTAATATTTTAAAATAATGTCCCAAGTTTCCCCCCACTGTTTTTGACTTTGCCCAGAATTCTTTAGTGAAGAAGTTGAGAGGTATGCTGCTGCTTCTGCTGGCTGAATCCTGTGTTTTTGTGTCTGTGCCACATTCAGACTGTGTGCTGGGTTTAAAGTGCTTCTATCTTCACCAAATCATTATTTTAAGATTGTGGACTAGTTGCTGGATTGACCAACTTGCTCAGTGGCTACCCTTCCATTTTTTGCCTTCTCATACTCTTTGGAGCTTTAGATTGTGACAAGTTGGTCATTAGTGTTTGGAACATGTGATGTAAGATATGATGAGAAGGTATATTATGGAAAGCTAGAATATATGGGCTAGGAATTTCACAGTATAACTAGATGAAGGTTTTATAAACATGGAACGAAAAAATTAACTTACGTGGCCATTGAGATGAGAGATGTAGATGTTGGGGCATTATGTACTGTTCAGCCCTAATATGAATTGTGCAAACATGAATAAGGTGATTGATAAAGGTTGGCCTGTGAGAGGGAAGTTGATTGCTAAGCGATGAATAATTCTTAAATACAGAAAGGTTGTCCAGTTGTTACATATTAGATTTTTAACTTTTTTTCTATAATATGTGTACACAGATGGATTTTGCTACCTGCTTCTGCTATATTTAGATTGTGTAGTTTCTTTATATCTTTGTGTCTTTTCAAATGTTAGGATGTTCAGAACTTCTGTTTATTAGAGATACATTTCCTATGCTTCTCTCTGTCGCTCTCTTTTTTTTGACTGTTGTCATTCAAGCTGTTTTGAATATATTCCCTTTTGATTCTGCAGTGGAACAAATGCAGTCTTGCAGTTTTGAGTTTAGACAGCAATCTACGGGGAGGCCAGTTAGCTTAATAACATTGTGCTGCAGTTTGCCAGCCTCTATTAGCAAGGGACTTAGCTTGGAAATCATTTCTGGGTGACAACTGCTGCTAGTGGTTTTATGTGCATAAACAGTGTTTAATATATTTCCTGATTCCTGACACTGTACTGCCAATGGAGAAGTTATAATTGACCCTGTAAAATAGCAAGCATGTGTTGTGCTTTTGGATGTTTGATATTTTTTTTTTGTCTGCCCATGTTGTTTCTTTGACCATACAATTAGAATGATAACAAATGTGTACGTTGGGAGTGGTGTGGGAAGTTATCACTAAATTTGTCTCCTAATATATTGGCTATATCCTTGAAATCAGAATGAGCAATATTATACATGAGTCTGGTACATTGTTGGATATGATTCCTTGCTTTCCTGACACAAGTGAAGAAAGATTTGCAATTTCCTTTGGTATGTAGAGTAACCTTAAACTCAGACTCTGCTTTTCATTTTCTAGTTGTGCTCTTAATTTCCTTTATGGTATGTTTCACTGTGGTCTCAAGGTAAGGGAGGGAGATTTTTGTTTTTATAACTTGTCATTATGATCCTTATTTTGTTGCATAGTTTATTAATAAGGTAGTAACACCAAATACGTTTCTCCCTGAATTTATAATTGTATTTAGGGTGGATGGGTGCTGAATTTTTTACACAGCTGTTGGACTATTATTACAAATTGGAAGTGAATGTGGCACCCATCTTAGTTGTGACCATTTTGAAGGACTATTGGGAACCTTTGTCTAGGTCTTGTACAAGCTGAAGTAGGTTTGCCCTGGAGAAGTCTCTAAAGGTGGTTTGGCAGTGGTACCACTACACCTGACACAGAAGGTGACTTATGGACAGATTTCACTAGGGATGAAAAGATGCAAAGTGGGGTACAGGTGGGAACTAGTTTGGTAATGGCCAAGTCAAGGGTCTATGAGACTTTCAAGGGTAGTTTTTACAATTTGAGCTAGTGTTAAGTCTAGGGAATGCCAAGCATATCCATTTTTTAGATGTGTAGGTGCGCCACTCAATGTTTGGATGATTGTACCCTCTAACAAAAGGTGTTTGATTTGATATTTAACCAGTGAGTGGTGTTACAGTACTTTTCTCAATCACTGGGAGGCATTGGGGGATCTGTGGCTAGCAACAGAGTTAATAGGAGTTTTTTTTAATGGTGATTTAGATCTCTAGGCATTCCAAATTAAGGTCATGGATAATGTTATGTAAGGTGACAGTGTTTCTGACAAATACAGATAATTCCCCGCAGCTTATGTGTAGGGGCTGTGTCACACTTTATTAAAAGGCACTCATGAGTAGCAATCTGGATACGGCACAGCTGGGGTAAAGTTTAGCATATAATGTAAATGGGGAAATACTTTATGTGCTTTCCCACCTGGGTCAAATGCATGTTTGAACTAAAATGGCTGCTATTGTTTTGGTGTTTCATGCAAAAGATTAGCTTCCTGGCAGACATTTGCTGAGGGTGGAGGAGAGCAGCACTGTGATGGGGGTATGACTTGGACTTGTACGTAAGGGGGGTAGCAACATCATGATGATGAGGGTGTGGCTTAGTGGGGGCAGCAACATGGAGTTGTGAGTACAAATTTGAAAATCCTGGCTACACCCCTGCCTGTGTTCACCTTATTTCAGTGTCAGTGCATGCAGTGACTCGTAGGTGTGCATCATGCACTAATGGGCACCAACCGAGATCATATAGTCAGTAAAGTAGCAGATGTTTTTTTATGTGCTAATTACAGCATAAGCAGGTGATTTTCAGTATGGTGGAGCTATTAAACAAACAATAAAGCATCCATTTAGCCTACATTCTATGTTTTCCTGCATACTTCAGTACCATGGGAGTAGACACAAGGAAATTCTATGCCTGAAATAAAATTGCCTCAGCAGCTGCATTTACAAGGTTAAGTCCTGCATCTATTATGCATTCTGTAATAATATTATTGCATATCATTGTATATCTTAATTTGGTGAAGTAATGAAGTAAATAGTGGTGGATTTGTACAGAAAGTACCTTAACATCTGAAAACAGACACTTATTTTACTTATATGTGTCCCTTAGTAAGATTTTTTATCTTATTCCTCTTATTTTTCTTGCACTTTTTGCGTGATGCACCGCATAGAGCAAATAGCATAAGTGGGTAATGGCTGTGTTTATCCTGTTTGTGCATAGGGCAGCTGACTACCTATGAAGCAGATGGTCAAAAATAGTAACTGGCTACATTCAATTAATACCCCTGGCCATCGTGAAAACCCAGACTGGAGTACAGATGGTACTGGGTTCCAGTGCACAGTATGTAACCTTTGTTTTACTGCTGTGATGTTGCAGTTTACAGCAATGAAGTGCAACATAGACAACTGTTTCCTCAACAGTATTATGGCAAGAGGTGTGAGTGTAGGACTGCCATACACATGGTCCTAGGTTCAAATACACTATATGCCATATAATATTATTTTTACTGATGTTAGCAATGCAGCTCAAGTTTGTGCACCACTTATGCGCAAACATGTGTAACTCGCATGGATATACACTTTGTAAACTATTGCACAAATCTTCTGCTCACTGCGCTATGAACTTGTGTATATATTATGCTTTCTTTTTGGTGTTTATTCACCATTTGCTTTGTATGACATAAAACTACATGTAGAAATGTTGCAAAGTCAGGGCACATTCTAAATATATGTCATATATTCACGAGAGATACATGTGTTGTCCCCCTCCTCTGCAACCAGTATAACCCTGGGGACTCAGTATTTTTATACACATATATCAACCACACTACAAAGTGCAATATATAATGTTGTGTGCTCTCTCATGGACAAGGCCAGTCAGTTGTGCTGACAACCTTGCTCTGATAAGCACAAACATACAATGTACTTGTGTTTTTACACAGCTAAGCATCTACACATCTAGGGCACACTCTACAGTTAGGTTACTTGCCTGATATGAACCTATGATTCTATGTGCCTATGCAGACCTCCCAACCTGCTGTCCCCCCATAGCCTGTTGATGTCATCTACCATAAATTAAACTGCAGCCATGTAAAAGTCAGACTTGTGTTGTGGAGCTTGTGTAAAGTACTTAATTCTGTAGTCTGTATACTTAGGTAGGGGTTCTGTTCTCACTGCAGTTAACTGTGTATGTGTGTGTGTGTGTGTGTGTGTCTACCCAGAACAACAATTGTATTTTCTGCAGTTACTGGCCAAATCACGTAAATTGACAGTATTTTGAAACTTGTACCTGCCTATAAATTCATTTCAGGTAGGCCTTCCACCTTCTCTCCAACATGCACTGGTGATGTCATCCACTGTAAGCTGACCTGCAGACATATAAAAGTCAGACTTGTGATGTGGCGCTTGCATAGAATACTGTGTTCTATAGTCTGTGTACATAGGTAGAGTACTGTGTTCTATAGTCTGTGTACTTAAATAGGTAGGGGTTCTGTTCTCACTCAAGTCAACTGTGTGTGTGTGTGTGTGTGTGTGTGTGTGTGTGTGTGTGTGTGTGTGTGTGTGTGTGTGTGTGTGTGTGTGTGTGTGTGTGCACAGCCAGAAGAACAAGTGTGTATGCTGCAGTTACTGACCTAATCCCATAAATTGACAGTATTTTGAGATACTTGCACCTGCCTACACATCCATTTCAGGCAGGCCTCCAACCTTCTTCTCTCCAACATGCCTTGCTGATATCATGCACTATAAGTGGACCTACAGTCATGTAAAATTCAGGCTTGTACTGTAGTGCTTGCATAGAGTCCTGTGCTCTATAGTCTGTGTACTTAGGTAGGTGTTCTGTTCTCAGTGTAGTCAGCTGTGTATGCATGTGTGTGTGTGTGTGTGTGTGTGTGTGTGTGTGTGTGTGTGTGTGTGTGTGTGTGTGTGTGTATCCAGCCAGAAGAGCAAGTGTCTATCCTGCAGTTGCCACCCCAATCACATACATTGACAGCATTTTGATACTTGCACCTGCCTACACATCCATTTGATGCAGGTCTTCCACCTTCTTCTCTCCAACATGCACTGTTCATGTCATCCACTATAAGTAGACTTGCAGACATGTAAAACCCAGACTTGTGCTGTGGTGCTTGTGTACAGTACTGTGTTCTATAGTCTGTGCACTTAGATAGGTAATCTGGGTGTGGGTGTGTGTCTTTCTACTCAGCAAAATAGACATACTATCCTACAGTTAATTCTCCAATGGCATGACTTGCTAGTCTTTTGATACTTGTATAAACATACACATCCATTTCATTCAGCCCTCCAAACCTGTTTTCTCCCACATGACCTACTGATGTCATTCACTACAAGTTGATTTGCAGACATGGACAAGTAAGACTTGTTCTCTGAAGCTTACATATAGTACTGTGCTCTGTGGTCTGTGTACTTAGGTAGGGGTTCTATTCTCATTGCAATCAATTGTGTGTGTGTGTGTGTGTGTGTGTGTGTGTGTGTGTGTGTGTGTGTGTGTGTGTGTGTGAGAGAGAGTGTGTGAGCAGTTACATGGCATTGCAGAGAGCCTTTACACCAGCTTGCAGGATACTGTTATCATCATATGCTCAGTAGACAACACTGATGTACCACCATATGCTCAACAGACAATGCTGATGTAATCAGCTATATCAGATTATTGCATATGCAACTATCCCACCAGAGCAGGATCAGACATTGGCCTTGAGCAGAGGCAGGCATCACTTTAGGTTCATAGGAGTTTACTAGGCTACTGGCCCTAGGGCCTTTATAAGCCTAGCCATGTTATACCATTGTTCCCTTGTTCAGCACCAACTGTCCTTATCCAAGAGGGACATGGGTGACACAGCAGTGGTAAATTTGCTGTCTCCCATCCAGTTGTCTAAGTTACTCTTAAATAAAGTCATTGAGGAGCTCTGTTTTATGTGAATTGGGTGTTAGTTCCAGAGTAGTGACAATCTCTGGGAGACATATGTGTCTGCCCAGCATGTCCTGTTAATGATGCAGACTAGGTTATGATCCCTAGAGTGAGTGAATCTTGTCCCATGTGACTTGTGGATGTGCACCATTTCCATTATGGCAGGGTCTGAGACTTCTCTGTAGGCCAGTCAAAAGTCACCTCTCAGCAGTCTATAAGATACAGAGTACAGTGACAGGGCCTTCAGTCTGTCCATGGAGGTCGTGTGTTGCAAGCCCTGAATTGTCTGAGTGAGAAATATCTGAGGTATGTCCAGCTGCTGCAGGTGTCTGGTGAGGTACTTACAGAAGGGAGTATTGTACTCTATCAGTAGTCTAAAAGGGATGAATACAGGTGAATTGTGTCATCCTTAGCTCTGAATGTGATGCCCTTAGTTATGAGATGTGCAGTACAGAAGGCCTACTTTACCACTGTGGACACATGATAATCATTGTATCAACCTGTCTTCCCAAATCTCTCACAACAGGGTTTCAGCTAAGGGGGCTACTGTTAATATTGTAATGTGCAGGGACTTCCCCTTTACTGAAAGGGATGGTAATGCATTATTTTGCATTTATTTTGACTCCAGGGCTTTGGCACTAATCATTTTTCTGTGCAAGACCTTTTTGTAGTATGTCATCATTGTTGGGGATCTCCGTGATTGCACTCAGTTTGCTGTCACTGGTGACATGGTAGCCACAGGCCATCTTTTTTCCCATGAATTTCTGAGAAATACATTCCAAATAGTAGGGAGCACAGCACAGATCAAGGGTATCAGAACTTGCCAGAGATTTGGGATGCATGGCTAGGCTTAAAAAAGCCGTTGTGTTTATTAATCTAGTAAACACCTATGAAACCTATCAGCCTATGAACCAGTGGTAACTGGTCTGCTGCTATAGGTGGAATTCCCAACTTTCACTGTATGTTTTCTGTCGGTGATCCAGTTGCCTACCCATTTAGTGACATATGGAGTAATTCACAGCTGTATGAGTTTCACAATGATGCCTGAGTGGGAGATTGTGTCAAAAGCCTTGGCTAAGTCAAGACAGTCTGTATGCATGCAGTGATTTGTCTTTGTCTAGAGCTTTGGTGACATTCCTGAAGAGGGCCACCAGGTTTAATATGCATGATCTACCCTTAATAAAGCCAAATTGTGTCAGATTAAAAGTTGAAAGTCACCTATGTCTTTATTGATCTGGTCCATGAATATTCTCTCCATGGCTTGGCAAATAAGTCTGGATAGGCTTATGGGTCTATAGTTCCCAGGGTAGTTTGACAAACTCCTTTTATGCAAGGGAATTAATGTTGCTGTGTTCTACTCTGCTGAGACAAAGCCAGTACTTACACTGTGGTTGAAGAGCATCCCAACTGGTTCAGATAGTTTCTGTTTCAGACTGTTTAGTAGGCAGCCTGGGATGTTATCTGGTCTCATAGAGGCTGTGTTTTTGGCCATGGAGAGTGCGGTTATGACCTGCTCTTTGGAGATACTAGGTAGAGGACTGGTGACAGGTACACTTTGGGGTATGTCTGGTGGGGATGGGGGTGAAGTTTGCCCCAAATCCATCTGCCAGCAGGTTGGCAATGTCCTCAGGATCAGTATGAGTGGTACCGTCCACTACTAGTTAAGCACATAGCTGGCCTTTCCCTTTTAGATTTCTGACATAGCTGAAGAATGCCTCCTGATTGTCATTAGCTAGGGATGATAGTTTATCTTTGTACTTGGCTTTAGAGGACTTTACAAGGTAGCTAATTTGCTTGCTCAAGCTGTGGATGGTCTCCTTCCTATGTTGAGTCAGTTCCCTCTTGTTTTTAGACATTACTTTCTTCCACTTATTGTATAACCTATTTATTCTTGATGCCCACCAGGGTGGCTTGTTTTTCTGTGAGGACCTTGTTTTGATCCTTTCAGGTTCAGCTGACTCTATGCATTTGGATAGGTGTTTTACAGGCCATTTGTGTTCATGTCTGTATAGCAGTCATTGTTGACAGTGGTAGCAGGGGGGTTGCAACTATTTATGGCATCGCTTAGGAGGCTATAGTTTCATTTGGAAAAATATTTCATCCTTTCTGCTCTTGAGGGAGTGTTAGGTGTGAATGTTAATTCAAATGAGACTAAATTCTGATCTGATCTTTCCAGGGAGGGCAATACACAGGGATTAGTGTAGAGACCCCCTATGTTTGTGCTTATATATGACTCCAAATTGATGAAGGATAGTTGAAATCACACATGACCAAAGTGTTTGGCTATATAGTGAGTGACTCAAGTAGGTCCATGTAGGCAGAGTGGTTCCTGTGATTTATGGCGGACGACCTATAGGTAACAATGATATGGAAGGGGATTTTAGTTGGAAGTGTGATAACGCTACAGAACATACTGTTTGATCAGTCTTGAGTTGTGTTTGTATTTAATGGAGATGTATACACTTCCGCCTTTGGTTCTTTCACTCTCGCTTTGATGTCTGAAAGTGTGGGAGGCATTGTAGCCTTGCATGGCCAGGGGGCTCTATGTGGCCTTGAAACATGTCTCTGTGACTGCACAGATATGAGCATCTTCCAAGGTAAGGAGTGCTTCCAGTGAGTGCAGTTTCTGATTTACACTCCTTGCATTAAGCAGCATAACCTTCAGTTTGTCTCTAGTGGATTTTTTTTACGTTGAGAATTTAGTTGTTCTGTCATTGTCTAAAAAGGACACTATGGGGAATCAAGTACCTTTGTCAGTAACTGAAAGTCAAGAGGCAACAGGTGAAGACCATCTGTGGCAAAGTACAGTAGTCTGTAAACCATATCTTCTCAGGCTGAGAGATACTGGATACCCCTGGATTGACAACGGTAGCTAAGCCAGTTGTTGAAGTCAATAATGGTTTGTTTGTACTGAGGCATCATCTTGGGTGAAGGTGGAATGCTGCTTAGGGCTAGGGACATACCTACCTGAGACAGGTAATCTGACAGCTCAGTCATGTCTCTCTTCATATAGTACAGTGAGGTATGTTGCTAGTCATTCACTGCAACATAGACTATGACAGAGTCATAACAGTACTTGTTGAGAGACTTGAGTGCGTGCATGATATGATGGATGCCTGGCACCTGACAGACAGTTGACTGTGACCTTCTTCTTGTTCAGCCTGGTGAGGGGGGCATCTGTGTGTCTCACCGTGGAGTCACTTATATCCAAGACATTTGGTTTTGAGGTGTTTTGTCTTAGGGACTTATTGGCTGAAACACTGTTGTGTGTATTATTATGTGTAGTGGATTTTGTTGGGTCTGCAATGTGTGCAATAGGTTTGCATGTGGGAGGTCTCTGCTCTTTAAGTAAGCTTGTAGTGAGTACCTCCATGCATGTGGGTTTATGTGTTGAGAGCTTGTTATGTGCAAGAGGTGAAGTGTGTGTGCTGGCAACATATTTGATATCTGGTTTCTTATTATGTGAGAGAATTTATTCCAAATGCATAGTATAGATACAGCTCTCACATGTTGTACTAGTTTGTTTTAGCAGTAACTGGTTGTCATTTACATCAGACAATTGCTACATTGCCTCAGGATGCCCATGTCAATCAAACTGCCTGGAGAAATGGTGGAAAAGTGTCCATCTATTATGGAAGATGTATACTGTAGTAACTAGTGGAGAGTGGGCTAGATGGACCAGGTTTTGCTGTAAGACTAACAAAAAGTGTCTCTTCTGTGGAAGGCTAGGGAGCTAGGGATAGAAAAATGTGTAAATGTTTCACAGTGCACAACTGAGTTGCTCACAGGGCAACAGTGCAAGCTCTGAGCAGCTCCAGTAAACTGAGTGCAAGCCCGGCCAAACATGACACTGGAATACAAGCAAAATTAGACATTTTTAAACAATTAAAATATAAAGCAGCACACAAGTGGTAGAACAAAGCATGACTTCAATAATCATAAAAATAAAAATGTTGTTTACAAAATGGTAAACATTTTCACCACCTCTCTAGTGGCTTCATCAGACCATAAACATGTAGTTTAAAACATAACATATATACTTACAAAATCCCTATCATCTTCCATAGATCAGGAACAGATGTCCATTCAATCAAGACTAATCAAAGCAATGTACACTACAAAAGAACGTGCATAATGTAATCACATCATCCCCATCAACCACCCTCCTTAAAGGAACACTTGCCTAAACCCCAAAATCATAAAAATGAAAATAAATATATTATGACATAAAAAGACACACATTTAAAACAATTAAAGAAGGGGAAAGGCCAAGACTGAGCCTTATTCCAGCAATACCAAATTCAGATGGGTCCTTCTGCCGCAAGGATATAGTGGGGCCTTCTTAATGTAAGAGGGCTAGTTTTAGTACTCAAATGATATGAAACAGTTGTAGATTCAGCAAGCCTGAATGAAGCCTATGCTATAAAACGCAGAAGTACTAGAAATTCAAAGTACAGACAAGTGGCAATCACACTAGAACCAGTTTAAATAAAGCAGCAATTTAGAAGACAAAAAACCTTCCTAGTGTGAAATCAGTGGTCTTGAACACAAGTGCTTAAACTAGAAATAAGACACTTTCAGAATAACAGACACAATAAGCCTTTTACCAGCAATTTCCAGCTTAGAAGACTAGAGGCTATCCTCTCCTGCCACAAGAGTTTATACCATAAACCTTTCTAATGTAAAATAACTAGTTTGGAGGCCAAGTACTTCAACCAGAGCAAAGACACTTAAAACAACAGTCACAATAAGCATTCAATCATCAATTCCCAGCTCAGAAGGCAGAGGTTACTGTTTCTTCCTCCAAGAGTGTAGACTGCAAACCTTCTTAATGTATGACAATTGGGCTGAAGCCCAAGTGCTTAAACCAAAAGCAAGAGGCTTACAATAACAGTTACAATTTAAATCAATACCAGACTGATGACAGTCACACGTCTTTTAATCTTCCCACATACAGCATGTCATGGTTGCTAAGCCCTGTATTATCTTGATGAGAAAGCCCTGTAGTCTGTCCAGCTGTTGCATGTGTCTGGTAAGGCTAATGCAAAAGAGAGCATTATACTGTATTGCTATTCTGATGAGTCTGACTACAGTGCTTTCATACAATCCTGAGATCAGAATATGATGACGTGTCTTATGTATGTACAGGAAAACATTAAAGAGAAAAGTTATAAAGTAAGGAAACATGTTGTAGTTCCTGACTTCACAACCCTTACAAGAGAATACACTAGAAAGTACTGACTTGATTATGCCAGCCACTGTATAATTTGGCAAGGCACCATTCCCCTCCCAGCAGATATTCCATCACAGACACCATTCATTCCATGATAGACACCTCTCGCTCCATCACAGGCACCCCTTGTTCCAATGTGTCATTGATCTGATACAGTGAATAGGTGACACAGTAGAGGCAGTCACACATGTCAGACTGTGCAACATCCACAACCCTGAGCATTTTATAGAGTGCCCTAAACATATGTTAAGTGACACAGGAAGAGACACCTGCACCAGGTGGAGAAGTAACAGGAGGCCCCCTTCGAGCATCTCTATCAACCCTCCTGCATGGCTCATCACCAACACTTTGGCTATGGCCAGACTCAGCAGGCACTGAAGCTGCAGTAGCCACACTTCCCTGCTCAATGTCCTTGCCCTCCACCTGTCCTATATCTGTGGGCTCAGTGGACTGGGTATCTGTAGGCCTATTGGCTATGTCTGGAGAAAAGGAAGTGGGTGGCTGGATGTCAACCTCTGTGTTAGATTCAACCTCTGCATGCCACCCTGCAGAGATGATCATGCCAGTGGCCCTGTGGCACACCAACTTATAAGTCTGGCTGTGGCTGCCCATGGTGATGATGATGGTGGCAAAACTGAGGCACAGGGCCCACACTCCCACTGTCATGATCACCTGTAATAAAAAGGGAGAAACACAGGCATACATTAATACCTGCACTTCTCTGGTACAATATATGCCAAACAACAGTTCTGCCAGTACTACAGACAGTACAGCAATACACACAACAGGCCTAAAATGACACATTATGATATTTCTATAAATTAATTTACAGTACTGAAATAACTTTATTTGGCTTGCCATCTACAGGAGGCATATGTTGCTGTAATCCTGACTGTCCTGAAATAAGTTAAACAAGAGGTAAGGGCAACATCATCACATTTAGCAGTAAGACAGGGGGTACTACATGTACTCCTCTATATCTGCACTATGTGTGCATTCAACAAGAATGTGGCTGACCACTCCAAACTGAGCTTATTACTGTACCAATCTTCAACTCCTCCCAACAAAAAAAGACGTGGCACAGAACTTTTATTTCAGTTATTTTTCTATACAACAGTATTCAACTAGTCATATAACAAAGCTGACCTGGAAGTTCTTCCTGGGACTGATAAGGAGTGATACTCCTGTCAATGACATGGTGTGAGCCACTGTGCTGTGAGTTGTTCTGTTGTAGAAGATTTGCCAGGAATTCCTAACTAGGGTGAGAGGTGGTTCTGCAGCAGACCCACCCCTGGTTACCCTCAGATCTCAAGTAGCAGCTGCACGCCACAGTACAGAGATGATCATGCCAGTGGCCATGTTGCACACCTACTCATAAATCTGGCTGCGGCTGCCCATGGAATTTGTGTTGGTAATGGTCTGCTGTCATAGTCTCAGCCTCTCTGGCATATTTGGAGGACCATTTTCAGAAGAAAAGCCCCATATTGACAGAGCACATCAGCAATTATAGTACTCTCAGCCTCATGGAATGGGGTTTGTACCTCAATGACATATTCTGTCCTAAAAGACATCAGAATGATAATACACATAAGTATCACATAGCTACAAATTAACTGTTACCAGATAAATCAGTTAAGGTAGGCAGTCAGTAGTACCCGCTGGAAAAACATAATACATACAACATATGTGAAATACTAACAACAGGCAGGATGCAAAGCAGGGAGGGTAGTAAGAGCAACATATCATTGTATGTGCCATAGAAGTAACTCAGCTGTGCTCCTTTCCAAACTAACAGTCCATTCTAGTTTGTGACATACCAGTGACATTTATTTGCGCCCCCCCCCCGCCACAAACAACAGGAATATGAACCATATTGCTAATAAATCCCATTTGAAATGTAAACATGCAATCAAAAGACCTTTCCTGAAATATTTGTACATACGCATCACACAGCTTACTATTTTCATGTATTGTCAATCATTTGTCCCTCTGAAATGGCTTGACAAACATGGCCATGCTATCAGTAAGCTTCTAACTAATGCATGCATATAACTGAAAAAGGCATTGCTTCATATTATTCATTAATATATTCTAGCATAAGCATTATTTAAGTAACAAAATGAGAATATACCTGCTGGAGTTCATTCAATACTCCTTTCTAAGGACAGCTTTGGAAATATGTTTCTTTTATGAACATGTAGCAAGTATCCTCACAATCTGTTTGGCTAGCTACACATTTGCCTTTTTTGTAATAGAATAGATTATTAATGGATTGCATCTGTCTAGGCTGTGTTTCAGAAATGCTAATTACAGTATAAGCAGCAAGTGCATGCTAATCAACCCATCTGGTAGAGCTATTCAACAAGTTATAAAGCAACCATGTAGACTTCTTTAGTGTTTTCTTTCCTGTGGATTTGAAAGTAGTGGAGTGCAGATACAGAAAGTCTACATAGATAGAATGTTAAAAGCTGCTGCTGCTTAACTCCATTTGTATGTGCTACAGGCTGAAGCCAGTGCTGCTGCCAATAGGCCTAGGCTGAGATGGAGAATAATTTTTAGACCATATTTAACTTATCACAACATACACAACATGGACACTGTATAGTGCTACAGGGTGGACAGGGGTACAATACAGGAACCTTGCAACCTCTGTCAGCCTCATCTCAGAGCTACAGCCTTTACCTCCCCATGTATTGGTTGTGTACTGCTTGCACCATAGTCAGTCCTGAACTAATACTGTAGCAATTGCTGCATTTACAAGGTAAGTCCTGAACATGTACTGTATTGTATACTAATATTATGGCATGTTTGTATTTCATCACTTGGTAGAGTAAGCAACTACAAGGTGAGAGATTTGTACAGAAATTAATGTAACGTGACAACTGAGATTTATTTGACTTATATGTGTCCATTAGCAAGCAGTAGGCCTCAGGTCTCCAAGACTCAGACACTGATACCTCCCCAAGGTAATGATCACAGCATGCCCTCAGCTTGTAATGGGTGTGATGCCCACCACTGCTACCAATATGTGATGGCTACCAACATGTGACTTCCCCACGCTGCGCCAGTAATCAAGGAGCCTGAATCCTCACCACTGAAACTGGAGAGGGATGTGCACTTGGAATACAAATGGATGCACTCAGTATTTGCAGATGCAGACCTCTCTGCATCAAGTACAGTTTCCCTTAAGAGCACACAGGGAACACACACAACCCAGGGTCTGGATGTCTCTATATCTGTCTCCTTTCAGGTCCCCAATAAAACTCCCCACTGGTACAGCAGTAGGGATAGGTCCTCAGCCAGGTGTCCAAGCCAAGTCCTCCGGCACCCTCTTTGTAAACCAAGTGCTTTGTGTCCCTGCCCCAAGTAGCTGACACACACACAGTGAAAGATTTGCAGACATACATGCATACACACACACACACACACACACACACACACACACACACACACACACACACACACACACACACACACACACACACACACACACACACACACACACACACACACACACCTGGGAAAGACTGATACAGGTTTACTAGCAATAACTCTTCTACCCAGACTATAAGGTAGTTATCAATGCCAACAGACACTCCACATTCAGCTACTCTAAGGCCCTTAACAAAGCTTGTCCAATTATACTGTGTAATATTAACACTAATGCAAATGGCAGTAGTTCAACAAGATGGCTAGGCCTTCTGGAGTGGCCCACACATTGTCACCAAATAAATATAAGTAATCTCAAAGATTAGATTCTTTCTACAAGAACCAGCCACAATAAAAGTTTTAAGTATATTTAATAATAAATAATACAAGAACAGGAAAATATTGAATATGTATATACAGTAAACCACAGAGTTCAAATCACAGAAAATATTGAAATTAACACTGATGGACAGACTCATAGAAATAAAGAAAAACACTCTCTGAACTAAGCTTCACTTTATTCCTGACTGAATCTAAGAGACTTTTACTGTTCCCTAGTTAAGTTACTTACTACCACAAGGCAAGATGCTGCAAGTGAGGGTCTTTCTAATCAGACTTCCCAAAGAGAATACTCAATACCCAGAGATTTCTCTTTTTAATATCTGAAATATAATTTACAAGAGGGTTGGCAGAATGACCAAATCTGGTCACCTGACTCTAGGTTCTCACAATATTCTCCTTTGAAGCTGAGACAGGAATTTAGCACAGATGGCCACAATACACATCCAAATGTTTATGGTAGTGCCTGGGTCCTCTCCTCTTTTCAATGAACTAATGACAAAGGCTCTTTCCAAGACCCAGCATTTCCACTGCTATTCAGCACTGTGGGGTGATGTTTTAACTGTTTTAACAGATTGTTTACATTTCCTTTATGTTTGTTAAAGTTAACCTTTGCTGTCCCAGTGTCCTCTATTAAAGCATATACATTTAATTCAGTTACAGTAATACACATCCATTTCTTTTCATTTTATCAGGGTGCACTGTTGATACATTTTAAAACATGCAAACCTCACAAATACATTTTCAGCACAAACAGCAGTACAGATCAGTTTTATATACAAATGAAATACAGTTCAAATATGTTTTTAACAGAAATATCTTGTATAAGTCAGTTTGATATTCACAGGACATATCATTCTTTGCAAAACTCCAGCTGGCTATGCTGGCACTTGCCGATATCATCACAAAGAGAAATCATAAGAGAGAGAAGTTAGAAAGCAATGAAACAAATAGCAGTTTCTGGCTTCACCACCCTCACAAGATCAAACAGTCAGGATGCAAAATATGGAGGGTAAGAAGAGCAACATATCCTTGTATGTGACATAATAGTAGCTCAGCTTCAGTCCACCACCTCAAAAGAACATTATACCCTTGTATGCGCCATGACAGGAACCCACCTTTGATCCCCACCCCCAAAACAGCAGTCTGTACTTGGCTGTGCCATCAAATCTTTAATTAATGTGATGGCAACTACATATCATAGTGTTCCCACTTAATATCCTCACACATTTTAAGGTAAATGATAAAGACTGGCTTACACACTGTATGTTGCTGAGTACTGGTCAGATAACTGATGAATGACCAAAAAACACAGAAAGGTAGGACACAGCTGTATATTTGCAAGGAATAATCATAACAGGTTGTGTGATTTCTAAGTTCACTACATCCAAATATATTAAATAGAATACATTTACAAATAACAGGGTCATGCCTTGATATCAGTGTACATTCAGTTGTACGTGGTTGTGTGAGAAATTATGCCATGCAATTGCTGCAAAGCTGTTTGTGAGGCAAAGATGGATAAGTCCACCCTTCTGTTTTCTGTTAGTGCATTGCAGTAAGAGTTAGGATCCAGACCTATGTAGTCATAGCTCATGTGAGCTAACATTTTCTACTGTGTATGTCATAGATTGATTTTTCTGCATTCCAACTAATTCTCCATTTTTTATATTTTTTCTTTTTTTGAGGGGGCACTGTTTGCTCAATGTGCCATTTAGCACAAACAGCTTTGGCTATGTGCATTTCATTTGTATGTAGAGTGGCAGTTTACAAACTGGATGATTGGGCCACCTAGGTAGCAGGCAGGACCCAGACAACCACAAACATGCACCAGATGCATTCAATTAAAACTACTGACCATTGTGAAAATGCATTTCTCAGGAGCACACATGCTTGTGTAATACATTTGATGATGCTAAACGATGCACAACACTTTCAAATGTTGCAAAATCAGAAAGTGTGCACTCCCAGGAAATGCAATGCCTGCAATTGGGAAAACATCATTCTACATTGATCATGATCTGTGACAGGAATGGCAGGCATTCCTGGAGAGTTTTTGAGATTCTGTGCTCAAAGATGGGGTGTCAAGGAGTCCAAAGTGTTTGTTGGACTCCTAGTGAATGAATATGGGCCCAGAATTTTGTAGAGGGACTACCATGGATCAGATTACAAGGCAAAGGGATGGAATAGTCTGGCCCAGGCTCTGACCAGTGCTACCAATATCCCCGCACTGGTAAACAATGTAGGAATCACTACAGAGACCTTAGGATGAGGAAGAGGGATACCCTCAACTGCTGGATTGAGGAATGTAGGACTGGGGGCAACCCACAGATGTGTAAGTATCACTTACAGAGACTACTTGTAAGAGTTAAAGCTGGATATAGTCAGGATTGGTATGCTTAACGATATTCTGCTCTGATTTTTCCACAGCCACCAGAGACTGAGAACTGAATGTGGGAACTCATGCTGCTAGATTGGCACTGGTGTGAGATGCATGTGGCATGTATGCATCCCACCAGTAGGGTTATTTTAGCATTACAGTTATGACACATTTATTGGTTAATTATACTGTTAAATCAAAGTGAGCATTCATTTCTCAACTGTAACAGGAAAATATGCATGCATTACTCTGGAGGCCAAAACAACAGTTCAGTATTACAAAGTAGTCATAGGCTGTTCCTTCAAAATCCATAGTTCTCAAATATACAATAATGTGAAGTTTATATCAATAATGCTGTGTCACCACTGGCCTGCTGTAAACTGTAATCAATATAATTGGAACACACATATGTGTAATGTATGCATACATCAATAATTGCTTGCTTCAATCTGTTGTACATTGTGCATCTGTTAGGAGTTAGTTAGTGTTAATAATAAACAAGGTATTTGCTAGGAGTTGGTAGTGTTAAAAGCAAAGGTAACAGAATAGAGTCAAATAATTGTATCGATGCTTTGTATGTCACATATGAAGTTACTAATGGTCTCCCTTTTTTTTCTCTATCATCCCATTTCACACCAACACTTAACATCTGCTGCCAGGAGATTAGTTGCATCATACGCCCTATCTTAATAGTTATTGTAAAGTCCTCGCTTTTATTCATATTTCAAAGCTGCTTACAGTGTTTGTGAGATAGCCAATATTATTAATTGAATTAATTTGGTTTATGTCTGTGGCTGCCTGGGTCCTGTCTACAACCTGGGTGGCCTGCTCCTCCAGTTTGAGTACTGTTGCTCTTCATGCAAACCAGGTGAGCACAGCTAAACATGTTTATGCCAAGCAGTGCATCGTGCAAACACTGGCCTAAAAAAGTAAAAAACAGGAAATTGTCCAGATGTTTGGTTCATATTTTTAGGCTGTTCCTTGTAAAATGTGTGGTTTACTGGGAAGTCACTGAAGACTGAAGTCAGTACAGAATGACATGCCTTTCAGTTTTGTACTTCATATCCTTCAGAACATGCATGCTAACTCAAATCCTGTTATTCTACCTACTTTCTACGGTTATCAGGCCAAAAGAGTAAATCTAGTACAGCAACACCACAACCCACCGAAACTTGTCAATGACTAGTAAAGATCCAAACTGAAGTAAAAAAAATCTCAGACTGTGAAAAATTATAAATTCACAAGCACTTTAATCACTTCTATCGCCTCAGTGTAATCACCTTCAAGGAATATACAGAGAGAATGCAAGCAACACCCTATATACTTCAAACCGTCCCAACAATTAACAAGC
The DNA here is from genome assembly GCF_019279795.1 of Protopterus annectens. Taxonomy (NCBI): domain Eukaryota; kingdom Metazoa; phylum Chordata; order Ceratodontiformes; family Protopteridae; genus Protopterus; species Protopterus annectens. The sequence goes on from NC_056739.1 coordinate 1,317,061,796, forward strand.
AAATATACAATTATACACTTAAACCATTAAAAGTTTTTTAAAACAAACATTTCTAGCTTACTTCACTATTTAGCTCCATAGGGACCAATGTGTTATACTTTAATATATATACAGATTCCTTGTACAAATTGTTTTTCCTTAAATAAAACTTCATTTTCATACAAAGAATTCATTTGTTCCAAGATACTACCCTGTAACAATAAATGATCACCATTGTGTTTAGTTTTAAAATGGGCAGAAATAGTTTTTTCTTCCTGTTGATTTTTAATGTCTCTTATGTGCTCCATCAGTCTAACATGAAACATCCTTTTCGTTTCACCAATATAGAATAAATTGCAGGGATATTTCAACACATAAACCACTCCCTTACTATTGCATGAAAATGATCCTTTAGGTGTAAATTTAACATTAATACATTCAAAAGAATTCATTACATGTTGACATACAAAACAAGTCCTACATCTTGTAGTACCTAAACACACTGGAAATTTATATATGCCTACACTTGGAAGGACACGTTCTGCTATTGTTTACTTCGGTTTGGATCCGTACAAGTCATTGACAATAGAGTAAATCTGTCCCTATTTTTGGCCCTTTTTCCCCCATTAGTTTAGGTTTGTCCAGATTTCTGGCACTGAAAGGTTGGGTGGTATGATTCACATTCTCAGCATACAGGTTTTGTGGCCAGCAACACTGGTAGGAACCATGAAACCTTGCTTACGAGCACATCATTAATATTCATGGCATGATGCCACATGATGAGCAGTATATTGTATGTGAAAACACTCCGTGCAGGCTCTGTGCAGAACTTTTAAAGAGTTTATTGAATCCGGCAGGATAATAAGTGACAGTAATCTCTAAGCTGCTATAAATAAATATTTAAAGTCTTGATTCACAAGTGAAAAAGGACCTTTAGACAGTGCAATATGAGGGGACACATAGTCCACAGAATCCAAACATATCTCCAACCCTACTCTTTCCCTTGTCAGGGACAAAAATGTCTCGTCTCATTATTACCCATTTGGTTGCATCTTGTTTGGTAATCAGATTGTTGGTCCCTCTGATGCTATGATTCTTTATTCATTAATCTCTCTGATCAGCACAAAAGGGGAAACTCCTAATAGTCTTCCAAGTTAAGTATTTCACTATTACTGTCTTCCACATTAGTGTTCTGTTCATTCCAACTGAGTACAATTGCAGTTATTAAATGCCTGTTGACCCTTGGTTACAGGATGCACCCTGTTATATTCATAATCCACCTTGTTCCATTGAAGTTTATTTGTTTCCTAGCACTGATTTCTTGGCAGTTAGATTCGACCCTTTGAGAAAGGGAAGCATAATTTGTGTGCTGAGTCTTAAAGAATGGATTGCTTTTAATCAGTTAAGCCAGATCACTGATTTCTGTTGACAATTGTTCTATTTCCATTAGGTTATGTTTGAAGAGAATGACCATTAATTTGCGCTTATGCATATCAAACACCTGAATCAGCTCTAGACGTAGCTAAGAATTATTCATAACATTGTCAAAGTGTTTTCAGGACCTTAGTCTTTCAGGGACCCTTTTTACTTTAATCCATTCCTTAAAATAATAATTTTCTAATTGAAAATTGAAAAATTATTTTCAGTTTCTTTTCAAAACTACTTATCATAGTCTGTAGGTTACTGTTGCAAGCCTTCAAATGTATAGAAGTGTAGAGCCATTAGTTCAAGGAAAGTATCTCCACTAAACTATCAAATAAAATCATGGTTTAAAGTTGAGTGCTGTGACGGCAAGTATTTTGCTTTTTTTTTTTTTTTTTTTTTTTTTTTATGTTTCAATGTCATGTTGCTAATGAATGCTTTATTGATTTCTTAATTCCTGAAGGGAATTAACAAGCTACAAGTACATCATATTGCTGTCTGCTCCTCCCTTATTATGTCAATCATAGAATAAAATTCATCGGTTGGAATTTTTCTTCTAATATCTTGCTCAGTTACAAAAAAAATAACATATTATAACTGAATAAGTCAAAGGACTAACTTCCTTTAGCCACTGGGATAGACTAAAATGCTTTTACTTTTCTCTGTCTCATAGCAGCTCATATACTGTGATATCTGCCATCTCGTCTGGGCTATGAAAGTCTTGGTCCTACTAGACTTCCACCAGCTCTGAAGCACTGGCAGTACTAAAATCACTTACTCTAAAGACCTCAACCTCCATAACAACATAAACAAAAACTTCTTTGGGAGAGAGTTTTTTTTTTTAGCCGGAAAATCTCCCTACCTGTGAAACAAGCTTCCCTTTTATGACAAACAGTGCAAGAAATTGGTCACCTTCAGGTTCTCTTGTAACACTTGGATGGGCACCCACAAATTTACTCCTGTGTTAAGCAGTATGGCCCTCATTAATCAGGGTAGCAAATCCACACACTTAACTCTGTTTGCATAATAAGAATATATGAACTTATAAAATGCAAATCTTAATACCCATTAACACTTCATCAAGTATATTAAAAGGATTTTTGTATGTAGGACCTTTTAAGTTATAGTTTAGATATTTTTTATCATAATTCTATGTGAATTATGGTGTCTTCTGTGCGGAGTCTGCATGTCCTCCCTGTGGTCGCATGGGTTTCCTCCGGGTGCTCTGGTTACTTCCCACATCCCAAATATATGCTGTAGATGGATTGCACACTCTAAACTGGCCCTAGGCATGGGTGCATGCATGTGGGTGCCTTCTGTGGAAGGTTGGGCACCGGGCTGGCAACTCGACACTGTAAAACTCTACTGCCAATCATTAGCGGACAGGTGATCCGCTGTACTCAAAGGTACACTTGTCGACCCTCTCACATACTCTTTACCTCTGTACACTATTAAGACACTAACATTAAAATGTGTAGCTTATTAGTTAGGCTCTGTGGCACAGGGTGTGGCACTGTGGACTGATTCCTGTGTCCCAGGTGACCAGAGTTTGGCTAGTAGCCCCAGCACTGGAGGACCCAGAAAGAAGGAATGAAACTGCATGCTCCTATTTACTTCTTCTCAAAAAGAAAAGGGTTGTGTGCACTCAATAGTACACTGGATGGTGAGATCAGGAAGCTCAATGCTTATGCTCTGGGCATGGTGAAAAAATGCTTAGAAGGAACACCCCTCATGGGTGTGAGGGGGCATCCTTTGCTGTCATCCCCTCATATGCCCCTCTTCTACATCTCACTGGGTAAGTGCAAAAGAGATGATGGGAAACAGGAAATAAGAAAACAGTGAAACCGCACCAGTGACTTCCTGAATGACTCCCCTCCTGGCCAAACCTCTTCCCGATGATGGAAAATTAATAGGCAATTAGCATTGGAGGGGTATAATGACCAACACTCAATAGGGAAAAGAATACAAAAATATGAAGCTTACAGCAGGGCAGTTTGTATAGCTTATGGGTTAAACCAGTGAGTACTTCAAAAGGGTAACAGCGAGATTTGAAATTCCTTGCTTCTGTGTCAGAATAATACTGAAATTTTCAAGTATCAGTACACATGTTGCTAGGTTCCACATTTTTAATAGGAGCTACTAATGGATAGTATACCTTGGAATGTGTTATTGAAATAAAACCAAAGTGTACTCCTTTTGAGAGTAAATTCTGTAATAACCTTCAGTGAAATGCTCAGATCAGTAACTCTCAATTTAGCTTAAAAGATTGCATTTGAATCTTTATGAAGCACCTACCAACATTAAAAAAGAAAAGTCATAAGGATTGATTTTTCGGTAACAGCTGATCTGAAGGTGAATCATGTTGCTTCATTGAGTAATTCTTGCAGTAAAGGCAAGTTATATTATTGCAATCCTTAGTGAAATTTGGAGGGTCATATAAACAATTGGTAATGATGTTTGGTATTCACTTCAGTCAGATGTCTATAGATGAAGCACTCTAAATGTTTATTCTTTGCTTTGGAAATGTAGCTTATGACACAGTGTCAGAGGAAACTCAGTCTTCTAAAACCATATCTGTAATAGGTAGTGAGATGAAACAGATGTACATGTTGGAGATAAATGGTATTTAATACTTCACGATTGATCTTGAACACTAAACTCACAGAGTAAGTAAAGTCACCTGTGCTATTGTAATGCACTTCCCTTCAAATAATACTTATTTAAATAATTACAACTATTTCATCACAGCAAATAAAATGTACATTGCAATCCCTGATAATTTCTTAAACAACTGAATCATGTGAATAGTAAACATGTTTTTGCCCATGGTCTGTACTCCCACACCTCATATAAAAAAAAATATAAGAAAAATGTAATTAAATTAAATATGGTAAAATAGCAATAACATATGTCAGGATGGGGGTGATAGTTTGGATTTACTGCCCTCTTATCTGAGTGTTTGATTTTTCAGTCTTCATCCTTGGCAATAATACCTAACCATCTGGGAGTTAATTTCATCATGACTTCTACCCCTGTCAAACATTGTTGTTTAAATACATATCACTTTTATCATGAGTTATATCTTATACTGCATCATTTAAGTATCAGATGTCACCTTGCTATTCACAGATGTCCCTCTTCGTCTTTTATTTTCTAAACCATACTTGGTCTGTAATATTTCCTATTGAAATATTCTGGCCTCTACTGTAAGTTATTTATAAAATCAAGTCCACTAGTAATCTGCTGTAGTATTTCACCAAACTGCTTTTTATTATTTGCTTAACAAAATGAGGTAGATGTAATTTTTATCATAAAACATGAAGTACTGTATGTTTCCTTCCATATAATCTTGTTCCAAACATTTATTTTCTTGAATGTGTATAGATTTTAATATCAAAAATGCATTTCTTGACTAATAATATTCATACTGGAATTAAGACATAATACTACAGTTTAAATTTTTAGTAAATATTAAAATGATTTACTAATTTCTTGCCTTGTCAAAACTATATAATCTATATAATAAGAGCATAAAATATGTTTACAAGATATTCTATAAAATCATGTTGATTATAAATAAACTGAAATGATCAGTCTATCTCATATTAATATTCATAGTCATTCGTCATATTCATTTATTTCATACTCCTAAAACAGAGAATATATAATTTTATAATAGTTCTAACAGTATATTTCAGTAACTATTATTATTCAGCAGGTACAATTCTCTCAACTGCTTCAACATCATCACTCTTTGGTGCAAAATACAAAAGCCTAACATCTAAGGTAACTGAAGCATAATCTAGTTCATTCTTAAAGATTTTCACATTTTTTCATAATAAAACTATCAATGCATGTTACATAACTTATATTTTATAGCAAGATTTTATTTCTGTTTCTAAATAAACACAAAGAGGTTCAGTCACCCACCACTTGAGTGAAACTGCAGGCTTTAAATCTAGATTAATTTATTTGTGTAGTTTTGGAAATCCATATATATTTTTATTATATAATGGGCATTTAAACATACAATATAAACGCATTGTCTGTGATACTCTTATTCATATACAATGTTATATACACCTTATTTAATTTTGTAAACATTACTTATAATAACTTTATATGGCTCATTGCCAGAAAATAATTCATTAATTTTAGTACTATAAAATACAGTGTCCATTATTACCAGTACTTCTGTTTTATCAGATGGCTTGATCTCAATAATCTAATTTTGAATGTAAAAAAATGCGACCAACTGCAAAGTAGTTGCCACAGAATCACCAGTAAGTGTACGACCACCTCTGCATTCGTAAGACAGATATTTATTCCACAAAAAATGAACTGTGTACACATTAACAAAATAAAATAAACAAAACAAAATAAAATAAACAGTTAAGCGCTTTCACCCACAAACTTGGCGGGCTTCATCAGAACACTATTGTTGCGGTAAGTACGCCTTATATTTTGAAAATTGGCACCAAATACTGGCTGATGTTAAACCTTTAGCCTTTTAAATTCTTAAAGCAGTACCTACATATACAATAGTACCGACTATCTAAACTCGATTTATCTTATCTAAAAACAGCTTGGCATAATATAAATGTGTACGTCTACATAGTACATTTCCTACAAATATATCTTATGCAAAGCCTAAAAACCTACATAGTTCAACAACATTTAAATTGTGTACATATGAATACAAACACAGTACAGTAAAAAAATAATAAAAAATATAAAATGAAAAATGAAAGATAAAAATAAGAATGCGATACATCATCCTACCCATCACACTTAAACACAAATTTGATATGGTTGATGCAATGCATTACCAACCGTTGTAATAAATTGTGAAGTGTTTAAAATACAAATGTACTGAAAATATATATAAAAAATGTATATGAAGTGTATATAATTCCAAATATATGTAAACTTGATAATGTATATCTAAAAATATTTGCACAAATTCAAAAATGCGACTAACAATGAACCTAATGAATACATGCCTATATAAATGCTTCATTGAAATGTTCATTTGACATATAGACTTTTTGCTTATTAGTGTTTGACTTATAAGTGTTCGACTAATAGTGTTTTTGATTATATGATATAGACCCATGGAGACTACCTATTCCAAATGTCAGGTATTGCCAGAGTATAACATGCTAGAATGTATGTGATACAGCAACATCTGTAGCAGAATAGCATGTGTCATTGGCCACTTTTAGAGACAATGTCTATGACATGGCACTCTGCAACCACCGTAGTAATACAGATATTATGTCTAGTCCCTAACATGCTACAGTTTGGCTGACCAGCAGATTGTGGGCCACTTCTTTGTGGATATGGGTACCATAAAGGATTATGCTGAAATGTGTTGCACACATATGGGATCAAAGGAGGTGGATGGATTAACCATTTCAGTGAACATTAAATTATGTTTAATGTAGCTTTAAATATTCTTGCAACGGGGATCTTTTGGCACTCTAAAGAGGAAACACTAGGAATGTTGCAGGTGTCATCCTCATGTAGGCTACATCAGTTCCATGACATTATGCTGCACCATAGGTAAGATAATTTATGGTCCCAAGTACTGCAGAGAGTAGAACCACCACTATGTGGGTGCTATACATTGTTGCTTGTTTCCTTGATGTATTTGCTTAAAATGATTTCAAACAACCTGCCATAAAGACAGCATTTCCTCTACAGGATGTCAGATACATCAGCAGGAAAGACTTCCACTACTTGTGCAAAGCAAAGTGTATAATCTTTATTGTGTTTGTGTGCCACTCAGGTAGTTCCCATTGCTCTTATACCTGGACATTTGTACTAATATTTTGTGCAGGGCAGTTCTCCACTGGACATCTACTTGGTAGGTGCACAATTAAGTGGGTACAGAACTCTCTTGTCCGCATGCACTCAGGTAGAAAGCCACATATAATGGTGTCATCATGGTGGGCTGCAAAGAATATTGGATATGCTATAGAACCGTTGATGATGACCTTCGTATTCATCCCCAGACCATAATGGAACTGGCATACAACACTGGCAAACAGGGACACAGGATATTGTAGAATGGGTGACTAGCGACCTTAAAAGATGCATATGCCTAGATGTATCTGCTATGTCACTGCAGTATTAACCCAAGTCCTTCAGACATACATTGGTAGTGAACATCAAGCTACGTAACATGGTTATGCTAAAATAGCTCTAGTAATAAGAAGTTATGTACCTACCATAACGTTCCATGTTAGTTGTCTTCTTCTCACCTTCTTTCTTGCTGGTTGGGTTCGGAGCCAATCTTCGGCTCCGACTTGGCCATTTTCTAAAGCTCGAGAGCTATTTACTGGCTCGAGGCCTCCCTATATCCCACAATGCCTGGTGCTAGATCCCAAGATCTCATTTGGAAGACCTAACACCATAACAATACAAGAGGACAACTGTCCCAATAGCAAGACTTCAGCTATAGGGCTAAAGAAAAGATAGAGGACATAAATCGGGTAAGAATCAGCCAGTGACAAGACTCGTAGGAGGACTCTTCTCGGTCTATCTAGGCTAGGGGGATGGAGGGTCGGACACAAGAAAGAAGGCGAGAAGAAGACAACTAACATGGAAGATTATGGTAGGTACATAACTTCTTAATGTTAAGTTGTCTCTCTCGCCTTCATTCTTGCTGGTTGGGACAGTGCCCCTAGCACCTTAGTCCTGGGTGGCTCATCGGAACAGACTCTTGAGCACAGTGGAACCAAAATCAACTCTACTCCTAGCAGCCACATCCAATTTATAATGTGAAATGAAGGTATGAGGGGTGGCCCATGTGGCCACCACGCAAATGGCTTCCATTGGTAGTCTTGCTTGAAAGGCTACCGACGTAGCTAAAGCCCTAGTAGAGTGGCCTTTAGGTTTAGCAAGGAGTTCTTTATTCCTCAACTGATAAATAAGAGTAATAATAGAGGACAACCACCTGGATAAGGTACTTTAGACACTGGTCGACCCTGCTTACCCTTCGCATAGGACAGGAAGAGTTGGTCTGATTTCCTTATTTGCTCAGTCCTATGCAAATAGAAATGTAATTGCCTATGAACGTCCAACTGGTGTAATTTGTGTTCAGCTTTGTTGGAATAATTTGGAAAAAAAACTGGTAGATCACTGGATTTATTCAAATTATTTTCGGAGGGGACCTTAGGAAGGAACAAAGGATTAGTCCTGAGTGAAACCCTATCCTTATGGAAAATTAGGTAAGGAGGACGAACACATAGGGCTTGAAGTTCAGAAACTCTCCTCACTGAAGTAATGGCCACCAAAAAGAGGGTTTTCCAAGAAAGCAATTTCAAGGAACAGGAAGCTGCTGGTTCAAAAGGAGGCAGTATCAAGGAAGCTAGGATCAAATTCAAGTCCCACGGAGGTGGGGATCTCTCACTGGAGGCCTGAGCAAAATTGTTACTTTAAGAAAGGCTTTGCAAAGCTTATGGGACATGATGCTGGTTTCTGACAGGCCTGTATGGAAGTTTGAGATTACCGCTAATTGAACTCTAATGGTGGCAGAAGATGAGCCCGCTTGAAAAAGTTCTGCTAAAAAGTCTAGAACGTTATGGACAGGGGCCGTAAAAGGATCTATATTTCTAGCCTCAGTCCAGAAAGAGAAACATTTCCACTTACTAGCATAAGTCTTCCTGGTTGTAGGTTTGTGTGAAGAAAGGATAATCTCATGCACAGAATGGGAAATACTGGGAAGCCTGACTAAGGTTGGAAGTGGAGCAACCAAGCAGTGAGGTTGAGAGACTGAAGAGATTGATGCAGCCTGCCCAACTGATGGATCAGGAGGTCCGGAACTGGGTCCAGATTCCAAGGCTGCTCTAGAAGGTGACGATACAGGAACTGGAACCAGATTTGTCAAGGCCGGTAGGGGGCAATGAGGATCATTCTGCAACTCAGCACGGTAGCTTTCTGAATTAGTTTGGGAATTAGGGGAAAGGGTGGGAATGCATACAGAAGTCCCTGGGGCCAATCGTGAACTAGAGCGTCTCTGGGGGAGTGTCCGGGAAGAGGGAAGAGAGTGAAGAAACAGTCGCACTTGCTGTTGAGAGGAGTTGCGAAAAGGTCGCAGCAAGGCTGACCCCATTTGCGGAAGATTTTGTCCGCTACTGTCCAATTGAGAGACCACTCGTGAGGCATGAGAATAGCTCTGCTTAGCTTGTACGCTATGACGTTGGACTTCCCAGGGATATGCATTGCTGTCAGAAACCGTTGACAGGAGATCACCCACTGCCATAGTCTGAGTGCTTCTCAACATAAGGGATAGGACTTGGTTCCGCCCTGCTTGTTGATGTACCACACTACAGACATATTGTCTGTCTGAATTGCAATGGTCCCAGTGGGTAGAGAGTTCTGAAGAGCTTGCAACGCTAAAAGCACCGCCCTCATCTCCAAGACATTTATGTGTAAGTGGTACTCGTGGGGTTGCCAGGTGCCCTGGACAGTCCTGCCCTGAAAATGCCCCCCCCACCCAATCAGGGAGGCATCCGTGGTCACCGTGGCAACTGGAGGAGGAAGGACAAATGGTCTGCCCTAGGGTACTGATGGGGAGACCATCCACCAAGCCAAGTGGTCTTTGCATGACTGCGTGATTATTATCTTGTGAGACATAGGAAGTTGTTGAAAGGACCATTGGGTGAAAAGCATCCACTGGAGAATCCTCATGTGAAAATGAGCCAGGGGAACTAATATGATCACTGCTGCCATGAGACCCAAGGTTTTTAGGATGAATCTGGCCTGAATTTTTCTGCATCCTAATAATACCTGTACGTGTCGGTGAATGTCTGCCACTCTGTCTATTGGAAGTCTTGCGGACAGATCTTTCGTATTTAATCTTGCGCCTATAGAGGTTAAAGACTGACAAGGTGACAATGCAGACTTTTCGAAATTTATTGAGATACCTAGGTTGGAGCATGTTTGGATGGTATAGTCCCTGGCTCTCAGCAATTGATGTCTGGTGGTAGCAGTAAGGAGTCAGTCGTCTAGATATGGAAACACCTGGAATCCTTGCCGTCTCAGGTGAGCGGTAACCACTGCCATGCATTTGGTGAACACCCTAGGGGCTGTGGTGAGACCAAAGGGCAGGGCTCTGAACTGGTAATGACTGGCTCCCAGCCGGAAGTGGAGAAACCTTCTGGAATGCCTGTCCATTTTGATATGGTAGTACACATCCTGAAGATCTATGCAGCACATCCAATTGTCCTGACCCAAAAAGGGTAGAATGGACTAAAGCGTGACCATCTGGAACTTCGTTCTTTGAACAGACTTGTTTAGCCTGCTGAGATCCAAAATGGGTCTCCAGTCCCCTGTCTTTTTTGGTACCAAAAAGAACTTTGAGTAAATTCCGGATCCTTGCTGGTCTGCTGGGACTTGTTGGATGGCCCGTTTTTTTAGCAGTTTTGAAATTTCTTGTACTGCATGTTCCCTTAGACCAGGTGGAACATCTGGGATGGGATTGTCTCATTCTAAGGGGGTGTGGACAAAAGGGATTTTGTAACCTCTGGATATGATAGACCATACCCATCTGTCTCATGTGATGAGATGCCAGGCTTCTAGTTACAGAGACAACCTTTCCCCGACTGCCTCCAAAGGTGGACAGCCGGGCATCCCCTCAGGGGTGCTGGAAGGGCTTGTCAGAGAAAGATTCTCTGCTGCCCTGATTCTGCAGACCCCCTCTGCCCCACGGGTGGCATCTATTGTTGTTCCCTCCTCTGCCTCTGGAGGGAAAATCACCACGTGTGTCAGGCACGGCTCCCTGGGGTTTCAGGAACCACATCTTTCCACTCTTCTGACCTTTAGGGTATGGTCTAGAGGGAGTGGCAAAATGGACTCCCACGGCAGAAAGAGTCTTGCCTTCCTGCTCACACCTGGTAGGGGTATCTTTCACTTGTGGTCCAAACAGAGTCGAACCATCAAAAGGGGTATTGGTGAAAGACACCTTGAAGGGATCAGCAAAGTTACATAACCACATCCAGGCATGTCTTCTCAAAGCCACGCCTGTGCCTGCGGCCCTACTTGCCCCATCAGCCACATACAAAATGAGCCACATGGAGGAGTTGACGATAGAATTAAGAGTCGCCAGCTGGGAGTTAATCTTGTCTTGAGCCCCGCAGCTGATGGATCTTGAAGGGTATCTCTAGCTCCTTGAGGAGATCCCTCTGGAGACGGGTGAAGTGGCACAAGTAATTCAGCGACCACATGGAGAAGGTTGCTGAAGAAAACATCCGCTTCCCATATCTGTCCATTGTCCTAGACTCTTTATTAGAGGGATGGGGGATGGACAGGTACAGAAGTGTCAGCCAACTCCTTTTTTGGGGCCACTGCTACCACCATGGCATCAACGGGGACACCCTTTGTCAAAAACTGTTTATCTTGAGGGGCCGTAATAAACTTAGTGGGCCTGCGGGGGGTTGGTTCCAGTGTGTCCGGGGTTGACCACTCCTTCCGCGCCACTACTTCCATCAATGAATCGAAAGGCGGAGACACACAGGAGGTGGAGGGGCGAGAACCAAATGCGTCCAGGAATACCGACTCGTCCTCAGAAGGTTTAAGGGCAGTCCAGTTCTCCCTCTGCCTAAGGATCTCAAGGATGTCTGAGAAAGAGACATCTTCAGAGGGGGATCTTGGGGACCCTTCCAAATCCTCTAAGTCGGTATCTGATGTGACAGACTTGGGGGAGTCAACATGTTTCCTCTTACATTTCCTGTTATGAGGGGGCTCCTCTGAAATCTTAGGAGAGGCCTCGGAAAAGGAAGCTACACCCAGTGGGGTGACCTGGAGCATTTGATCCCCTCGCTTGGGGTCTGGAGGAGGGGCAGAGACTGAAGCAGGCACCCTGGGGGGAGGAGCTGAAGGGGCTGATCGAGGTGCAGACTCGGAAGTCAGCACGCTCCTCATGACCTCGAAGGTGCCCTTGTCCGGCAGAGAAGATGGGCCCCGCTCCGAAGAGACAGGAATCCTCTCCGGCACCACAAGGGACGGCTCCGAGGCCGATGTAGGAGCCGAGCTTACCTGCGCCGAGGCTCTGAGAGGGAGAACGGGGTCGGACAAGGGTCTGATGCCACTCACCCCCTCTGAGCCAATGAGGGAGTCTTGGTGCCCAGATCCCTCCAAGGACAGAACCATTGAAGAAATCGGAGCAGACGACGGAGCCGAAAGGGGAAGCATCGGCGCAGACGTTTCCAAGATCTGAGCCCCAACAAACTCTGGCTCCGAACTGGCAGGAGGAGACGGAGGAGGAACTACTTCAGAAACAGGAACAGCCACAGCCTGATGAGGAGGGCTAGTTAACATTTTAGCCAGGGCCTGCGATTTGAAGAGTCTACTAACCACTCTCTCCAAGTCATGATCAGATAGCCTGGAGGAGCAAGAAGAGTGGGACTGATGGCTCCATTCCGATTGTAGTAAGGGCGACCCCAGAGCCGAGCGAATCGACTCTAGAGATGGTGACTTAGATCGCTTACAGCTCTCTGCCGGTTCTGACACCAAGGTCGGAGCCGAGTGAGATTTAGATACTTCGGTTACGGCCGGAACCGAAATGGAAGCAGACGCTCCACATGGTGACGGCTCCGTACTGCGAGCCGACGGCTTGGTGGGCTTAAGGGTTTTTGCTGGCTGAGACTTCACCGGAGACCCCTCAGGTTTTAGTAACCCCCTGAGAATCAACTTGTTCCTACACTCCTGCAGGACTCTTGGACTAAAGACATGACATACCGAGCAAGAGTCCAGCAGGTATAGGGTGCCCAAAGAATAAACACAAGAAGTGTGACCGTCTGTCAGAGACATTTTCTGACAGCACGAGTCACACTTCTTGAACCCTGATACCTTGGTATCCTTTGACATGCTAAAGAAAAAGGGATACCAACGGAAGTATATTAGACTAGTGTAAAGGAACACACACACTCACACACACACACTAGTCCCACACCTTCACACAAAAAATTAAAGAGAGTAACAATACTAGCAAAAATAAAAAGAAATGTATCTTTAACTACAAAGGCTAAACACTACTTCCTACTGGAAAAAGGGCTTATAAAAGGGAAGGGGATATCCTCTAATTTAAATGGCCTACTTTAGGGAGATGGGGAGGAGGGGAGAAACTCTCTAAGTAAAATGAGTTTCCTAAAAGGCAGAAAACACAGGTACTACAACTAATCTAACAGTACTACACTACTAAAACAAAAAAGCTTGAAATATATACTAAATTTTAACAACTAATTATCACAAAAAGATGAATATGACGTGAGCCAGTAAAGCGCAACCTCGTAGTTGAAGTGGCAAATGAGATCTGGGGATCTAGCACCAAGCATTGTGGGATATAGGGAGGCCTCGAGCCAGTAAATAGCTCTCGAGCTTTAGAAAATGGCTGAACCCAACCAGCAAGAATGAAGGTGAGAGAGACAACTTAACATTAGGGAATTATCTTTGGAGATTCTACCTAACCTGTTGGAGTAGCAATCAAGTAGTAGTGCAGCCAGTCAGAGGAGGAACAGGCAGCAATGGGACCCTGTGTTAGATAGAGGCAAGTGTAAAACATTGTGGCACTGTCTAAGAAGTAGTATGTGGTCTACAACTACAGGAAATAACACAGATGACGCAACATAAATTGATGACTACATTATCAAGCCCAGGCTATCCAATGCAATGCATAGGTTAACCATGCTGTGCATCAGACCTTACCTCTAGAGTTAGGGGGTGGACAGGGAATAGACATCACATTTATCCAGGTAGTGTGAAAGAGTGACAGTTGACTGCAATGCTGTCATACGGGCTAATGTTGTGGAACATAGATGTGGTAGCCAAGCAGTCTTCTATCAGGTATTTGAGGGTTAAGGATCACACATTCTAGAGTTGGAGTGGAGCTACCTTGTGACAAATGTTGGCAATGAGTATTTCATTGTCCTTCTGTCTCAATGGCTCCATCCAGTCTGTAAAAGAGATGATGTAGAACTACAGAAGCATGAGTGTGCATCCTGATGGGGTGTCCCATGTCTGGTACTATCAGGTGTACCATGTAAGACCAGTACAGTATGAAATACACATGTAGGCATGGTACTCCTTCAGTCAACAGGGAATACTGATGGTGCAGATTTGCAGGAACAAAAGAGTATAGCCTGGTGAAGTGCCCCACTGGTGGATTGATTGGAAAGTTGGTCGCCATATTTATGAGGTAGGCCACACCCAGGTCTGGAGTCAAATATGTTAGGGCAGACATTGATGCTGCCTAAAGAAAATCTGTATCATCTGGGTATGCTTGGCCTATGAATAACCACCTTGATATCAGACTCTTCCATAGTCATGGACAAGAGGAGCTGCAAAACAGACCAGAGGATGTTTACCATCTGCCACATAAATGCAGCGATACATGCCATGTTGTCCTTCATTGAATAGAGCAGCAACTCATTATCACTCTGCAGCACTGGATGTCATTCTATAGTCAATGTAGGTGTTCTGCATCATCCTGCAGGCTAAGCAACACATTCACCATCTCCATAATGTTGTGGGTAACAACTGTTTGTGTCTAGAGCACGCTTATGTATGCTGATTAATGGCAAGTGTTTCACCTGGTTTAAAGACAGTTATTGAGTCATGCCAGTGCTGCCCAACCATCACACCTCTTCACTCTGGTTTGCAGGTGAACTTCAGGAGCAGTATGGCTCAAAGATGCTGTTTGGGTTTGGACTGCTGTGTAACCTGGGTGGGGATCACAGTTACGGTATATCTGAAAAACACAGGTGAGGCTGTGGTTTTGGCTTGTTCTTTATCATGTTCATTGCATATGGGGGAATATGTGTGAGGCCTCAACTTTTAGTATAGATGACAGTACCACTGCATCATCAGTCTGTGCTATGTGCGCATTGCCATCATTGTGAGTCACATAAGACCAGCTGTCATCAGGTCTGGGCTGTGCCCTTGTGCTAAACCCTCTACTAATTGAATCTCTGTGAAAGCATAAAAGCAGCATATTTGTGTCAATTCTGTAACAAGTGAAAACCCTATCACACCCCCAGCAGGCATACTGCAATATGTCAGAATCTGTGAATATTGTGTGAATGCTTATATGCATTGACATGCTACTTGTTGCAGATGCAAACAAGAGGTACCTGGTGGACAGTTATGTAGAAGCCACTAGATGAATATGCCCTGCCCCCCATACCCTGTGCTGTACTATATGGCAATGTAACAGCTAATACTAACCTGGTGCATCCTTTTCAGACACTCCTGCATTCATCACAATCTCAACTTCCACATCCAGGCCATCCTCTTTATGAAGGTCTGCAACCCCTTCCCCAGACACAGGAACCAGGAATAGCTCCAACTCTGTGAGGTTTGTTTGTACTGGTAGTCCATCTTGTGTCATAGACATTTCCGTGGCAATGCCTCATGCCGTGTTCTTGCTATGCAGTATCATACAGGTTGCCTTTTTCTGAACCTGGTGTAGACACCTGTTATAGCCACCTTCACCACTAATGTCATGTATCACTCCCTGCCACAACTGCTCCTGAAAATGTCTCCCCACATTGCATTGGGCCAGGATGCATGTACCATGTGGAAGAAGGGCCTTCTTCCCTTCCTACTGGTGAAATTTTTCAGTTGTTGCCTCTCTTGTGGGCACATGATAAGTCATACATGCCTGTGTGTTATGCATTATCGTCAGTAAATGCAAGTCTTTGATTGTTGATGCTCCATATTGCTCTATGCTGTACCCAAATCCATACCATATCCACCCATACTCCCCATTTTGCACTGTGACACTTGCTCTCCTTATCTGCACACATTGCAGCTGTGGGGTTATCATGACATCACTTCCTGGATCAGTATACTGAATCCCTGTAATACACTGCTCACCACCCCCCCACCCAGTGCATTGCCTTGACTCACCCACTGTTCAGGGGGCATCATGTCCAGCCCTCTGTCCACCTTGACATAGGTGTGCTGTGCACCCACAACCTGACATGAAGATGCCATGCATTTGTTGTGTGTGCTACCTCCACATGCAGCAGTTCCACTATTTATCTGATGCTGTTATCCATTATAGATGGTCAGTACAGTCTAGGTGTCCTGTCTTTCATCAGTATGTCTATTTTACCTATTTCAAAATCTAGGGTTCTAATACAGTGAAATCCTGTTTTCAGGGTTGCTCTTATTAGGCTAGCCTCTCACAAATTAATGATGCCACTTTTTACTGTGCAATTTCTGGCTTTGCAGCACAGCACAGCATGTTTAATAAAGGAATTTATTGCAGCTGTATCTAAATTGCCACCATAATACACCTGGCTATAAGCATAGGCTGAGCTATTCTGCGCATCACTGCCTGTTCTGAAGCTGTGCATTATGCACTTATACATGCCATCTGTGAGGCTCATATTGCCATGACTCTTTGCAAATTACTGTTTTGTAGTGCTTTATTGCTGCACTGTGATGTACATCACATTATAGTTGAAAGTGTGCTCATGCTCATGGTCACTACTGTTTCAGTCCTTGAGTGGACTTGTCTGACTGACTATGGATGATTGTGGTGATGGGAACATTAGGGCTACTGTATGGTGATTGAAGGAGAGCAAGATTCTCTTCTTATTCCTCCATAGGGGCATTCAGGACTGCGTAGTGGGCCATTACAAATGTCCCTTGTTAAATGTTGATGCCAGACATGAGCTTGCTGGGAAGGTAAGTGTGTCACTGGTAGCAGATGCTCTTGAGAGCAATGCAGGAAGTGAACTACAATGGCGTCAACCAAATCTACTTAGCCACTGAAAAATAAAGGTTAGAGACAGACAGACAGAGTTTTACCACAAGCATCTTTTTTCTTCCTTTTTTCAAGCCTGGCACTGTACTAAGTTCTTTCCATTTTGTCATACAGTGGTGGAGAAGCAAAAGGACAATATGGAAGTATTTCTCCAGAGGCAGGAATGCCTCTCCCAAGACTGAAATGTGTAGGCTGTGTACACTACTATACTGCACAGCTTTAATAGTATGTGCAACTTATGCATGTACTAATGAGTTTTTTTTCTCTTTTTATTTTCAATTCCTTCCATAGGTCCAATTTTAGCAGTAACAGAAGAGAAGGGGCAGTTACTCAGCATGTACCAGTCAGTGCCTCAGGCCAGTGTGTGCCAGGCCTGCCTTTCAGCAGGGCATGGCGATCACCATTCTAAAGTGGTATGGAGGGCACACTGATGGCCTTATGAATACTAGTCAGCAGGATCATCATCTGATAGTGGCCCAGGGGAGGTCTCCCATGGTATCCTGGCATCAGCTACATAAGCTTTTGATGTCTGAGGTGTGCCAGCAGCAGGATATTTGACCCTTGACCAAGGAGTACCAATTAGCATGGCTGGCTGAATCATGTGAGTAGCAGACCCTGATCATAGGATCATAGGATCATGGGAGGTTACTAGGCTAATGGCCGAAGGGCCCTTACAAGCCTAGCCAAGTTCAACCAATGTTCCCAATGGTATCTGATTCAAGCAGACACTAAAATCAGCACCTATTGCCCCTGTCCAAGAGGGACACAGGGGGAAGCCCTGGAGTGAATTTCTGGATACCCATGCAATCGTCCAAACTACACTTAAGAAGGGCAATGAGGGGCTTTGTTTAACATGAATAGGAAGCTTGTTCCAAAGGCGGGACAACCTCTGTGAGACAAATCTGTCTCTCCAGCAACTTCTGTTGATGTCACACATCAGGTGAAGGTCCTTTGAGAAAGTGACTCATGTGCCATTTGACTTGCGAATGTGCAGCATTTCAATTAAATCTGGGTCAGAGAGTGCTCCATATGCAAAACACAGGTCGCCTCTGAGCAGCCTGTATGACACAGTCTGTATGTCAATGATTTCAGTCTGTCCACATAAGACATGTTTTGAAGACCCTGAATTTATTTTCTTTGTAAGGAACATTTCTGGTCTCTCCAATTACAGCAAGTGTTCAGAAAGGAACATACCAAAGGGAGCATTGTACTCTATTATTGTGCTGATGAGGGAAGAGTAAAGGGGGTTATAACCTCTTTTTTTCTGGAGGCAATGCCCTTACTTATGAGATGAGCAATATAAAATACCCTTCTTACCACTCTGGAGACATGGTGATGGAAGTTAAAGTTGCTGTCCACCTGTGTGCCCAGATCTCTCACCGCTGATTGTGTGCTTATGATATTGCTATTGATGTGGTAGTTTGCAGGAGCACCACCCTTGCTGAAGGGGATGATAATGCATTTCTTGTGTTACAGCCGAGTGACGTCTCCAGGCGTTTCTGCAGTTACTGCCTACTGCGCCTCTAGGCGTCAAATATTGCCTGTTCATATTTGCATTAATAATTCCAAAACCATGCTACATACAAGGTATCAGAATATTTTATCTTGAAGCATACATGATGGCAAACACAACTGCATTGCTATATGGCCTCTGTCAATGACTGTTTGTTAGAACTCTAAGGTAATAACTTCATTTTTAAAGGCTGAAGCCACACCCACTGGGAGTTAAAGGTACACACTCCAAAGGGCTGTACCGGAGGGAATGAGTTGGCACCAGTCATTAGTCTGCGTAAGACCGTCTAGCAGGATACTGACATCGCTAGGGGTTTCAATGACTGCTCCCAGTTTGCAGTCATCAGCAAACTTTGTCAGTCAAAGTCCTTTAGTTTTAGCCTGTACTTCAGTGAAGAAGATTCTATACTGTAGGGGTCCCAAAACTAATCCATGTGGAATGCCATTGGTTACAGGTCTGCTGGAGGAGGTGAACTCCCTATTTTGACTGTATGAGTTATATCAGTGAGCCAGTTGGCAACCCACCCGACAATATATGGGTCGATACCCAGCTGGGTGAGTTTATTAATGATGCCTGAATGGGGGGTTGTGTCAAAGGCATTGGCTAAGTCTCGGTAGGCCATATGCACAGATTTGCCCTTGTCTAGGGCTTTGGTGACTGTCTCGAAGAAGTCCACCAAGTTGAACAGGTATGATGTCCCCTTGACAAAGCCAAACTGGGTGGAGTCAAGCATTTGGAGATTTCCTATATCTTTGTTAATAAAGTCCATGATGATTAATTCCATGGCCTTGCAGATAAGGCTGGTCAGGCTAATGGGTCTATAGTTCCTAGGGTCCATGGAAGCACCCCCTTTGTGCAAAGGGATGATGGTAGCTGTTTTCCATTCTGCTGGGACAAAGCCAGTGCTTAGGCTGTGATTAAAAAGCCTGCCTAATGGTGATATTAATTCCTGTTTTAACCCATGTAGAACACAACCTGGGATGTTATCTGATCCCATGCAAGCTGTGTTTTTTGCCTTGGAGAGGGCATTTGATGGGGACAGGAAGGTCAAGTTTTCACTGAACCTGTCAGCCAGTAGGTTTGCTATAGCCACAGGTTCTATGTGTGTAGTACCATTAACTAAGAGTTCAGACCAAATCTGGGCCTTACCTTTCAGGTTATGGATGAAACTAAAGAATGACTTGTGGTTATCCATAGTTAGGGAAGCTAATTTGGATTCATAGTTAGCTTTGGAGGACTTCACTGGAAGTCTTGTTTGCTTGTTTAAGTTGAGGAGAGAGTGTTTTCAATTTTGAGACTGTTCCTTCCTACTCTTAGAGAGCAACTTCTTCTCCTATTGTATAACCTATTAATGGCCATTGTCCACCAGGCATGTTTTTCCTTGAAGATCTTACTTTGGTTCTATCAGGTATGGCAGAGTCAATATAATTGTAGAGGTACTTGAATAAAGCATTGTTATATAACTCAACATAGGTGTCTGCTCCATCAGTGGGGGGAGGGCTTATGAAGCTATTTATGCTATCATTTAAGAGGCGTAATTGACCTTGGAGAAGTTTTTTAGTCTAGTTGTTGCTAAGGGGGTGTTTTGAGTTATAGCTACTTCTAGCAAGACTGATTTGTGGTCAGATCTCAACAGGGATGGCCACACACTGGGAGTGGTGCAGCAGTTCCCCACATTGGTGAGCATCAGGTCCAAAATGTTTGAGAACCGTGTGGGTGTATCAACCATCTGGTCTTGGGCATTGGAGTTAACAAAGTCAAGAAACTTTTGCACAAGTGAGTTAGAATATGTATAATTTACCCAGTCTATGGACATGTAATTAAAGTTACCCAAAAGCAGGGTGTTTGGTTGTATCTTGATTGACTCAAGTAGATCCAAGTAGGCTGAGTGGATGTCCTGATTCTTCATGGATGGAGTCAAATAGCTGGGAATGACCTGAAGAGGGCTCTTACCTACAGTCAATTGAACCTGAAGTAATTCATGGGAATTGTGCTGTTTAACCAATCTACAGGTGCATTTAACTTTAATGAATATTGATACACCACCTCCTTTAGTTCTCATGCCTTCAGTTTGTGGTCTGAACGTGTGGAAGAAAATGTAAATTGGTATAGCTGGGGTGCTCCCTGCAGCCTTAAACTAGGTCTCAGTGACTGCAGAAATGTCAGCATCTTCCAGGGTGAGGACTGCTTCCAGTGAGTGCAGTTCCTGGTTTAGATTCCTAGCATTTAGCAGCATAACTCTGAGGTTGTTTTTAGACAGTATTTTTACATCTTGAATTTTCTTTGACATTGCCTAAGAAAAGGCACTATGGGCATGGCAAGAGCCTTAGCCAATAACCAAAATCAGATGAAGCCTATCTCTGGCAAAGCATTGAGGTCTGTTGACCATGTCATCCCAGGCTGACAGATACTGGATCCCATTTGAATGACACCAGAAACTAAGCCATTTGTTGAAGTCAATCCTTTTTTGTTTGTATTGAGGTATCATCCGATGCGAAGATAAAATGCTGCTTAAGGTGAGGGACATACCTGCCTGAGATATATAATCTGAGAGCTCAGTCATGTCTCTCTTCATAGAGTCCAGAGAGGTAAGTCTCAAGTCATTCACATTAACATGGGCTATGATGGAGTCATAACAGTGCCTCTTGTTGAGGGACTTGAGTATGTGTGTGATGTGGTAGATCCTGGCACCGGACAGACAGCTGACCGTGAACTTTTCCTTATCCAACCTGGTGAGAGGGACATCTGTATGTCTCACAATTGAGTCGCCTATGAGTAAGATATGTTTGTTTTTTTGTTTTGCCTTATGGGATTGACTAATGAGACACTGGTGTGTGATATAGTATGTGTACTATTTTCTGCACTGGATGTATTATGTGAAGTGTGCTTGTGTTTGGGAGGTCTCTCATGTTTAGGTAAGCTTCTTGTAAGGACTTCCGCATATGTAGGTTTATGTGTTGTTGGCTTGGTAGGTGCAGGAGGTGAGGTGTGCATGCTAACAGCCTTCTTAGTATCAGATGGACTGACTGGTGATCAAAAGAGCCTGGATTCTAGGTTCTTGATATAGATGCAACTTTCACATAACAAATTTGTGTGGAATAGAAGAAGTGGGTTGTCAGTGTACATGAAACAATTGCAACATTGCCTCAGGATGCTCATGTCAACCAAGATGCTGGAGAAACTGTAGGAAATTGTTCATCCATAATGCTTGGTAAGTTAATGTGGTCAGAAAACAAGGAGAGGACAGGAAGGAAGAAGTAAAGCAGAGGACAGGCAAACTGGACAAAAGATACGAAGGGCTAGTGGAAGGATCTGTGTTGGTACCTCAGGAGCTACACTAATTGTATCACCTGTCAGTGATGGGCAATCATGACAACTCACCAATGGAGCACCAGCAGAGTACTAAGGGAAAATTTGCAGGCAAAGGTATTTTCATCTATAACCACCAACCGTGCATGATGCAAAAACCTGGTGCTATGTAGCAAATGAGCTTAAACTGATCTAACTGAGTTCTAACTGCACACTCCTGCCACTAGGGTACAGGGGAACCTTCTCCAACAAAAGATGGCCTGGTTTAGTGCTTGAGTTATACAGTCTATGCTATAGCAAATAAAAGTGCAACAATTTTAAAAAAAGTTCAAAATAAGCAGTGATATGGTAAAAATGCAATTCAAAAGTGCAATATGCAGTGAAAAATTCAACTTAAGTTTTGCAGAGATCAGCAGTTGGCTTGGATTTGCTTATGTAGCAAATGAGAGCAACCTGATTTAAACTCATTAACCTGTTAACCAATAAAAATCTCCAAACTTAGCCCTGTTCCAGCAGCCTTCAATTAGCTGAGTTCTACCTGCACAGTTCTGCCACTA
The DNA here is from genome assembly GCF_019279795.1 of Protopterus annectens. Taxonomy (NCBI): domain Eukaryota; kingdom Metazoa; phylum Chordata; order Ceratodontiformes; family Protopteridae; genus Protopterus; species Protopterus annectens. Next base: position 1,317,084,354 of record NC_056739.1, read on the forward strand.
GGGTGCAGGGGAACCCTCTCCAACAAAATATGGTCTGGTTTAGTAGGTCTGCAATCTAGTCTATGCTACAGAAAACAAATTTCACCAATTTCAGGAAAAACAGTTTGAATAAGCAGGCACGATAAGCCTCCAACCAACAATTTCCAGCTCAGAAGGGCAGAAGCTACCCTTTTCCCCACAAAAGTGTAGACCACAAACATTCTTACTGTAAAATAACTGATCTGAAGCCCAAGCACTTAAACCAGAACTAAGACACTTTTAGAATAGCAAGCACTAAGCCTTCAACCAGCAATTCCCAACTTAGAAGGATGTAAGCTACCTCACCTGCCACAGGAGTGTAGACCACAAACCTTCCTAATGCAAAACAATTGGCCTGAAGCCCAAGTTCTTACACCAAAAGGCTTAGAATAACAGTTACAGTTTAATCAGGCTACTAACAAAGCTTCTTAATGTAAAATCACTGGCCTGACGCCCATGTGCTTAAACAAGAACTGTGACACTTTTAGAATAACAGACACACTAAGATTTCAACCAGCATTTCCTAGCTTAGAAGGATGTAAGCCACCTCTCCTGCTACTAGAGTGTAGACCACAAACCTTCCTAATATAAAACAACCCACAGCACCACAGCACCAAGCAACAGACATAGTACACATGCCTGTGTCTCACAGCCTCTAAGGCCCAGCCACAAACCCAACATACTAATCATAGGAGACTCTATTGTGAGATACACAGATGTTCCCTTCACCAGGCTAGACAAGGAGAAAGTCACTGTAAGTTGCTTGTCAGGTGCTAGAATTTGCCATATCATGCACATACTCAAGTCTCTTAACAAGTACTGTTATGACTCTGTCATAGCCCATGTTGATGTGAATGACTTGAGACTTACTAATCTGGACTGTACAAGGAGAAACATGATTGAGCTCGCTGAATATGTGTCCCAGGCAGGTCTGTCCCTAGCCTTAAGCAGCATCCTACTGTCACCTAGAATGATCACGCAATACAAACAGAAATTGATTGACTTTAGCAATTGGCTTAGTTTCTGGTGTCATTCCAAGAGGATCCAGTACCTGACAGCCTGTGAGGACAAGACTGACAGACCGCAATGTTTTGCCAGAGATGGCCTTCATCTGTCTCCCATAGGCTTCAGGCTTCTGGCAAAGGCTCTTGCTTCCTCCATAGTGCTTTTTTTAGGCAAAGCCATGAGCACAAAATTGCAAACATGAAAAATTCTTCTAAATAAAATGTAAAGGTCATGCTGCTAAATGCTAGGAGTCTGAAACTGCACTCATTGCAAACATTCCTCAACCTGGAAGCTGCTGACATTTGTGCAGTCACTGAAACCTGGTTCAAAGCTATGGAGAATACCGCAGACTTACTAGGTTACTCATCCTACCATACTTTCAGACCCCAAATGGAGAACTACAAATCTAAAGGAGGTGGAGTTTCAATATTTATTAAAGACATACACAGCCCCAGGCTAGCCAAACAGTATGATGCACAAGAGACACTCCAAGTGCAGTTAACTGTTAACAAAACACCTATTCAAGTCTTAGCTAGCTACAGGCCCCCAGCCATGACTCAGGACATCCACTTCACCTTTCTGAGCTTACTTGAATCCATCAAGATTCAACCCTCTACCCTGATCCTGACTTTAACTACCCAAGCAGAAAGTGGAAGACTTATTCTAACCCAAACATGAATGCCCAGAGATTCCCTGACTTTGTCAATGCCAATGCATTGGATCAGCTGGTCGACACCCCCATGAGAGGTGAAAATATCCTGGACCTCGCACTAATCAGCATGAGTAGCCACTGTAGCACCCCTACAGTGTCATCCTCCTTGGTAAGATCTGACCATAAAGTGATCACTTTTGAAGTCACCATCTCCCCTACCCCCCCCCCCCTCATCAGGGTCAAACAAAAAAAACTTTTCCAAAGCGGACTACAATCTCATGAGAGCAGGTATAAGCATCTTCATAGCCACCATCCCTTCAGTTGGAACTAGCACTAATGTCCAAGCCTACACCAAAAAATTATATTTGCACCTACATAGCTGTATGGATTCAGCAATACCTGACAGGACCAAATCTTCTTCCTCAAGGAAGAATAAACATGTCTGCTGAACAGCAGCAATAAACCAACTCTATAATAAAAGGAAAAATATTGCTATCCAATACCAAGAAGGAGCAGGTGCTGAGTTGGAAGCAATCTCTCCTTTGTCTGAGCAATCCAGTAAGGTCACTGGTGAAATCCATTAAGGCTAACTTTGAGTCCAAATTGGCCACATCCACTAAGGACAATCACAAAGCCTTCTTCACATACATCTGCAATCTCAAAGGTAACACACAAATCTAATCTGAACTAGAGGTCAAGAACACCACATACACAAATGCTGTAGATACAGCCAACCTGCTGGCAGACAGGTTCAGTGAAAACCTCAACCCCCTGTTCTCCCCATCAGTAAACCAGGACATCCCCAGCACCTGACCCCTCCTCTCATCATCAGGGAACAGGTCTTTAATGCCTTCTTAAAGACAAAAAATACAATCTCCATGGGACCCAACAACATCTCTGGCTGCATCCTACATAGGTTCATAGGTTAGTACTAGGCTAACTGCTCTTATGAGCCATTTTTAAGCCTAGCCAATTACCCCATGCCAGAATCAAACCCTGCACCTTGTGTTTTTAAGGTAAGCACCTTAACCATTACGCCAACCTCCCACCCAAATAAATTCCCACTGCCAGTCTCGAACCCAGGACCTTGGTAACATTAGTCTGTATGACCTACCACTAAGCCATGACTACATGAACTTAGGCATGAGCTTTCAGCTCCATTAGGCACCCTATTCAACCAAAGCCTGAAAATGGAGGACAGCCACTGTCATCCCTCTACAGAAAGGTGGAGTGTCCACTAACCCAGGCAATTATAGGCCCATTAGCCTAGCTAGCCTGATCTGCAAGGCCATGGAACACATTATCATGGACCTTATAAACAAGGACATTGGCAACCTCCAAATGCTCGACTCCACACAATTTGGTTTTGCCAAAGGGAGATCACGCCTATTAAACATGGTCAACTTTGTCAAAACAGCCACCAAAGCCATGGACGAGGGGAAGATGGTGAACACTGCCTACCTTCACTTAGCCAAAGTCCTCAACACAATTCCCCACTGTGGCATAATAGATAAACTCTCCCAGCTAGGCATCAACCCGTATGTTACCAGATGGGTAGCTAATTGGCTCACTGATAGAACCCACTCAGTCAAAATAGGGGAAGCCACCTCTAGTAGTAGACCCATAATTATTGGTGTACCCCAAGGATCGGTCTTCGAGCCTCTACTATTTGGGATATACTTTTCTGAGGTGCAAGCTAAAACTAGTGATCTTTGGCTGACCAAGTTTGCTGATGACTGCAAGCTTTGTGCTGTCTTAAATTCCCCTAGTGATGTGAACATCCTCCAAGAGGGCCTTACCCAAACTAATGACTGGTGCCAGGAGCATGGCTCAAACTGAATGCCAAGAAAAGCATAATTATCCCCTTTGGGGAAAATGGCATCCCCACTAATTATCACATTAATAACAATGTACTAAGCATGCAAGCAGTCATGAAGGGCTTGTGCACCCAGGTTGATAGCAACTTGACTTTTGACCACCACATTGCCTCTGTTGTACAGAAGGCTTTCTACATGGCCCATCTCATAAGTAAGGGTATTTCATCCAGGAACAAGGAGGTCATAAAATCCCTTTACTCCTCCCTTATCAGACCAATTATCGAGTACAATGCTTCCTTCGGCATGTACCTTTCCAAGCACATGCAGCAGCTGGAGAGACCACAGATGCTTCTGACCAGGAAAATCCAAGGTCTCAAAACACCTGTCCTATACAGATAGGTTAAAAGCCATGTCCCTCTACTCAGTCTCATACAAACTGCTCAGAGTTGACCTGTGTCTGGCATACAAGGCCATGTATAAGTTAAAATCCACTCGAGCAACCCACATGCAATGCCTAAACCTGGTCTGTGACATTAATAGAACTTGTTGGTGGGATAGATTTGTGTCCCAGATACTCCCCCATCTGTGGAATAGACTCCCTCTCCATGTTAAGCAGAGTACCTCTCTAGCCCTCTTTAAGAGAAACCTGGATGACTGGATGGGAAACAGAAAATACAACCCTGGGATCCCACCTGTGTCCCTGCTGGACAGGGGAAACAGGTGCTTACTTTGAGGGAACATGGGCAAAATTCTTGGCTAGGCTTATAAGGGCCTCTGGGCCAATAGCCTAGTATCATCCTATGAACCTATGAATCTAAGAACAACTGGCCTGAAGCACAAGTGCTTAAACCAAAAGGCTTAGAATAACAGTTACAATTTAATAAGGCTACTAACAACCAGAATAAATGTAATTAAACACTTTTAAGAACAAGCAGCAATAACAAAATAAAGTATTAATGTAGGAAGAAACAGAAATATAGTAAAAGCAGCTAAATAAAGTGCATTTTTTTAGGTTAAGTGGGAAGGGAGGAAATAGAAGATAATTCAGGCTGAGAAACAAAGGGGGTGGGCCTCCCAAATTATCTCTGTGTACTCAGTAGAATGAGCTGATAAGATGGGACTGGGAGGAGTCTCCAAAATCAAATTTATAGTAGGGGCAGGCAACTCAAAAGCCACCAAGTTCAAGAACGCAACAATCAGGCAGGTGGGAGTGAAAATAAAATGCAGCCAGAGATCAGCAATATTCAGGCAGAGTACAGCAACTCTTCAGTTAGAGATATTTCTAACTAAAACAGCAATGCTATTTCTCAGCTGCTCCCACTAATTAACTGATGTTATTCACTGTTTGCAAAGGAATTCTTTACTAACTTTAACCAACCATAGCCCTGACTTCTTAACACTCCAACAGAACAGAAAACTTAAAACAAAACAAATGTAATACAAGAATAAGATATAAAATACAAGTAACCAAACCTTAAATGAAAAGCTTCAATTCAGAATAAAATGCAGCCAGAGATCAGTAATATTCAGGCAGAGTACAGCAACATCATAGGACCACCAGAAGCATAGCCTGCACATAACATCAGAAGTAAATATGGCTGTTGTCTGTGCAGGTTGTCATCTGTGTCAATGTAACAGCCACAATGTATTATGCCCTGCTTCCCTAGCTCTGTGTCACCCAACTTTGTATGTCACTTTCCATGCCTTGTCCTCCATCAGTGTTGTACACCCTCTAACTTTTTGTGTAAATTTTGACCATCTGTTAAACATTTCATGTTTGTTTGTTTGTGTGTTGCCCTGCAACCAACCATTCCCCCTCTTATCCTTTTCTAACTGGCCCTGACTACCTTCCTGTTCTCTAGCTGTGTTCCTTTTCTTAGCTGAAAAATGGAAGACGTTCTTACAAAAAAGTGTGCCCTTCCATCCATTATAGATTTTTATAGGTTGATAAGTTCACAGGTATATTCTAGGGTAACGATCACCAAGGCCTTTGTAAGCCTATCAGTGCAACCAAACCCAATTGTGTCCCTATATATCATGGGTGTTTGGGAGTTTATTAGGAGGGTGTATGTTACTTAGGAAGTTTCTAGAGGTTATGAGGGTGGGGCTATGTTAGTATGAGTATTACTGTCTGCCACTGTCTGTCAAAGACATCCTGGTTACCTTCTGTGTTTCCTCTGCTTGCTTCACCCCTTTTCTTACATTCCTATCTCCTTTCCTCCCCATTTATAAGAAGAACCACATGTGGCAGTGATATGGCACATTGTTGCATTTGTAATCTTGCATATTCTCATGCTACTCTGTCATCCTTTCTATTATATTGATCTCTCCAATCATACATAATTTGACATAGCAACTCATGCACTGAGTCTGCCAAATGTAACTTGTCCCCATAATGCAGGTCTTCTAATTTCCTATGCACCGAGTATCACCAGTACAAGTGCTTCACAACCCTTGGGTCATAATAAGCTGGTAAGGGCCACATCATAATATAATGTCACTGACATTAAGCACCCCACAGATGAAAGAAAACTCTTGTTTATGAATCCCACGCATTGTGTTGAGTTTTAATTGTCTATAAGCCTAATTATTTAGTATGGTTGAAGCTTCATGAAAATAGTAGCTTTTCTTAGCCATTTTTAGCTAAGCCTAAAAACTTTGTAGTCAGATGTGGCAATTCTGATTAAATGTATTTTAAAGAGCACGTTGTTACTAAACATTATTATCCTGCTTTGTAGATTTTGGATGAAAAGATATGGGTTAAAGATCATTCTTGGTTCTTTTATGTCAGTAATATTGTTTTCTTTTTCTTTTTTTTTTTTTTTTTTTGCAAAAACTTTTTTTTTAATAAGATCTCTGTAATCTACGTTAAGTGTGCTTTGCTAAATCAGTTTAATGTTATATCTTCTAGCTTTTTTCATTCCAGAGAATATGCATTGTAACCAAGAAATAGTTTTAAAATAGGAAAGTTTGAATGAGTAATAGTTTCAAAACAAAATAATTAAAAAAGGAACTGCCACAAGGGTGACTTAGGCAGTGGTGGTGCAGCGGTTAGCATTGTCACCTCACAGCAAGAGGTTCACTGGTTCAATTCTCAGCTGGAGTGCCTTCTGTGTGGAGTCTGCATATCTACCCCATGGTCGAGTGAATTTAAAGACATGCAGATAGGTGTCTGCTTGTGTGGGTGTGCCTTCTTTGAACACTGGGCTGGCAACTAGATACTGTAAAAATTGACTGGGCTGGCAACTAGATACTATAAAAATTAATTGCCAATCATTAGTGGACTGGAGTTCTGCTGTGGTGACCCCTAACCAGGAAAATACAGTAGTTCCTGTCAATAAATTGAAAGCAAAGGCAAGAAAATTCATGGAATGCTGTTTATTTTTTATATTAAGCAGTATATCAACTGGTCACTGACATTACCCATGGTCTTTTTTGAGGTGGGTGGTTAATATCTTGCTTTATCACATCTATTATGATTTATGAATTAATTCATACTGGCAGTTTAATTTTATTTTCTTAACATTTCTACTCAAATGGTGATGATGCTTGTTATATTTCAGATGTTACAGACTGAACATTTCCTCACTGTCTTGAAGTAATTAGTTTGGTATTCTCAGTTATTATTTTTAGGCCATTACAATAAAACATTAATTCTCTGTTATTCGTTTTCAGACTCGACCTTTTCATGCATGTGTTCTTGCATTGCACAATGTCATACTGTTTTCTGCAGTATCTCATGAGCAGTGATTCCATCCAGGTGTGCATGCAACATCTTTTCCCAGAACTCTAGAGTAATATTGCATTTTAGCCACAATGACAGTGCCTTATACACCACAGTGGACTGTTGCAACTTGCCTATGGCATCACCCTTTTCAATAATTTATATTTGTTGCAGAATAATCCATGTTCATCTGCTTTTGGGAAAAAATAAAGGCTTTCTCTCACCAGACCACATTTTTGTCTAGCTACACAATGTCACTAATAAGTTATTTTTTTGATAAATAGCTTTTAAAATTATAAATATAGCCAAGGGAAGACACAAGCTAAGCGTCAATAGCTTCAGATGGTTAGTTAAAACCATATCAAGTTATTTATCGCCAACATAATTAATATGCAGCATCTCTTCAGCTGGGCCACTGTAAGGGTAGTTGAGGAGCCTAAAGGAAGAAAAAATAGGAGTAATAAGTAAGTAAAGAAATTAATAAATAAACAAATAATCAAACAGATAAGTAAAGCTAAATTAGTTAATAAAGAATCAGAAGAAGAAATGAGCTTAATTATTGTGTGGCTGCCACCTACAGAAAAACAGATTAGAAATAAAAAGGCAGGAGACACTAAGTGCATAGTTTCTCCATTATTGAGCATGTGGCTTTTATTACTTTACCAAATTAAGAACAGCTGCAGTGTATTCACATACATAAATGAAAATTAAAGTGTTTGAATGAAAGCCTCTTTGCTGAATACATTTTTGCCAGTTACATCACTGCTCTGCATAACAGGATTATGATTACAAACATATTTTCTAACTTCCATCAAAGAACAATCATCTTCCACCAAGGTGAATAAGTAAAGAACATTGCTTAGTGTAAGATCTATTCAGAGGTATTATGAGTTGGAAGAATTGGGCAAATAGCTTAGAAAAATATCGAAACATTTATTTTATGGCCATTGTTAAGAAAAAAACATATTTTATGTAAGCTGATTGAGAATTTCATATTTCACACTGTACTAGAAAAGAAAATTAGAACCACACTGAAGGACACATAACTTTGTTAAGAAGATGGAGACAATGACTAGCAAGGTCCATATCGGGACAGTTTTGATAGATGTTTACAAGTATAGACGTGTGTGTATATGCCATTTCATTGACTAGCATGCATATTAATGATGGTGTGCTGCCCGAGCTCCCAGGCTTACACGGAGCATGTACGAGTGCAGGGGGCATGACTGAGAGCAGAGCTCTCAGAATAAACATGTCCCTGCAATGCAGAACAGCAGAAAATGGTAAGAAATGAGTGAGATCGCTCATAGATGTCCACATATCCCCACCAACAGTTCCCCATGTGTACAACAGCAACAGTACATAAAAAGTAAATGAAGAAACCCTTGTATTTATTTATTTTTTTATAAATCCGAGTAGAGCTAACCATAGGTGCGTGGGTGTGTCCATCACTTAGCTATGGTTAAAGCAACTGAAAAGGCTGAAGAAGATAACAAGGAAGATATATGCAAATGAAGCAGCACAGCAATAGTGTAGTGGGCATAGCATCCGCCTAGCGAGCAGGCAGTCCCAGTGCAGCACAGTCTATTTTACATGGCAAAGCACATTATAACCAATATTTTTGTTATAAAACCCACTAAATAACACATATTTATGAACTAGAGTACTGCAGGAAATGCACATGTGAAGTATCAGTGTCATAATGAATAAAGCACTAATAAGCAGGTTGAAGCACAACTAAGCAGTAGTAAGCATATGTAAGTGTGTTTATGTGTGTTTGCATGGGGGTAAGCACTGCCTACACAGATTAAGCAATGTAGAAGCTAACTGAGTATAAGAAACTGTAACCGGAAGTTAGCAGTGATTAGCTCTGCCCAAACCGGCTTACAACTGCTTTAAAGTGCCTTAATCACTTTGTATCCAATGGCTCGTGTTCCGCCCAGCAACAAATTAAACAGTCTCTGCAAGGCTCCAATCCAGGACCCTGTACAGTACAGTCACAGTAGTTAACCACTAAGCCATCATAGCAGTCCATGAGATTGAGGTTTCAACAAACAAATGCTCACCATAGGAATATCAAAATGAACATGTTCATAGGTTCATAGGTTGATACTAGGCTATCTGCCCTAGGGCATTTATAAGCCTAGCCAGAGTGTGTTTGGCTTTCGCCACCCTTTTAGATTAGTTGACTGTGCCTCTGTATAGTAGGTCACAGAAGATAGCCCTTTTAAGGTTAGTTTACTGTGCCTCTGTCTAGTAGGGACACAGAAGAGATCCCAGGGGTAAACCTACGATCTCCCATCCACTCGTCAAGATTTCTCTTGAAGAGGGTCATTGAGGGGCTCTGCCTAACATGGATTGGGATTTTGTTCCAGAGTGAGGGGAGCCTCTGGGATATGAATCTGTCCCTCCAGCATGTCCTATTTATTTCTGTGCTGAGGTTTAAGTTCCTGGAGCGTGTAGCTCTAAGGGATTTGGATTTCCTGAGGTGGAGCATATCCATTAATTCTGGTTTGGACATGGCTTTATATGTCAGGCACAGATTGCCTCTGAGTAGGCGGTAAGCAACTGAGTAGAGCTGGAGTTTCTTTAGCCTAACTGCGTAGGGCATCTGTTTGAGTCCCTTGATCCTCTTGGTGAGGTACCTTTGGGGTCTTTCCAGTTGCTGCAGGTGTCGGGTAAGGTACATCCCAAATGGGGCATTGTATTCAATTATGGGCCTGATGAGTGATGAGTAGAGGGGCACAATGACCTCTCTTGATCTAGATGTAAACCCTTTCGTGATAAGGTGGGCTATATAGAAGGTCTTTCTAACCACTTTGGCAATGTGATTGTCAAAGGAGAGATTGCTATCTACTTGGGTCCCCAAATCCCTAATTACTTCTTCCATACTTAATTGATTACCACCTATGTGGTAATTTGTGGGCACTTTGTTTTTCCCAAAGGGGATGACTATGCACTTTTTGGCATTTAGCTTTAGGCCATGGCTCTGGCACCAGTTATCCATCTCTGTGTGACCCTTTTAGAGGATGCTTGTGTCAATCGGTGAGTTGATTATGGCACCCAGTTTGCAGTCATCTGCGAACTTGGTCAGCCATAGTCCTCCCGTGTTAGCCTGTACCTCGGAGAAATATATACCGAACAAGAGAGGTCCCAGGACTGAGACTTGTGGGACGCCACTTGTAACTGGTTTAGAGTCTGACATGGCACCTGCAATTCTGACCATGTGGGTTCTATCCCTGAGCCAGTTTGCAACCCATCTTATGACATAGTGGTTGATATTTAAGCTGGTGAGCTTATTTATGATGCCCGAGTGGGGTATTGTGTCGAAGGCTTTTGCAAGGGTGGCCAAATGGTTAAGGTGTTTGCCTTACAAACACAAGGTGCAGGGTTTGAGTCTCACAAGGGATAATTGGCTAAGCTTAAAATGGCTCAAAAGGGCAGCTAGCTTAGTACTAATCTATGAAATTGCCCCAGGGCAGATAGCCTAGTATGAACCTATGAACCTATACTCAAATCAAGGGGTGGCGTAAGCCATACAGAATCGGGCTAGGCTTATAATTGCCCCAGGGCAGATAGCCTAGTATGAACCTATGAACCTATACTCAAGGTCCAGGTAGGCTGTGTGGACTACATTCCCTTCATCTATGGCCTTGGTGACTGTTTCAAAGAAGTCGACCAGGTTCAAGAGGCAAGATCTGCCCTTAACAAAGCCGAATTGGGTAGGATCCAGTGTTTGGAGGTTCCCAATGTCTTTGTTTATGAGTTCCATGATGATACGCTCCATAGCTTTGCAGACCAGGCTAGTCAGGCTTATAGGGCGATAGTTTCCGGGGTCTGTTGTGGCACCACCTTTGTGGAGTGAGACCACTGTTGCTGTACACCATTCCTTGGGTACATATCCTGTAGTAAGGCTGAGATTGAACAGTGACTTTATGTGAGGGTTCAGTTCTTCTTGGAGCTCATGTAAGACGCAGCCCAGGACACCGTCCGGTCCCATTGATGCTGTGTTTTTTGCTTTGGAGAGGGCGACTCTCACCTGTGCATCTGTGATGTCAGGGAGGCTACACTCTGTTGGGATAGACATTTGCTCTTTTGGGGGTGAAGGGGGGGAGAAGTTTGCACTGAACCTGTCTGCCAGGATGTTTGCAATGTCTGTGGGTTCAGTGAATTTTTTGTCATTTTGCACTAACTCAGAGCATATCTGGGAGTTGCCACCCAGGTTCCTGACATAACTAAAAGAAGGCCTTGTGATTATCTTTAGCGTCTTGTGCAATTTTTCTTTCGAAGCTGGCCTTAGATGATTTTATAAGGGATCGTAGTTTCTTACTAGTACTGATCAGAGATGCTTTCCCTGTTTTGGGATTTTGCTCTATCATGTAGTAGCTTCCTCCTTCTGTTGTATAGCTTATTTATGGCTGGGGTCCACCAGACAGATCTCCTGCCTTTGGAGGAGTGAGTCTTGGTTTTATTTGGGATAGCACGATCCATGCATTCCTGTAGGTGTCCATAGAATGCGTTTGTAAAGGATTCTGCGGTTTGGGCAGTATTTTCCACTGGCCTGAGGGCTTTGAAGGATTCCACCTCGGTTCTGAGAAGTGTGAAGTTTGCTTTTGAGAAGCTCTTCACCGTGGTTTCCTTGGCTGGGGGTGGGGACGGGATATGGATGTCCAGTGAGATTAATTTATGATCAGATCTTACCAATGAGGGGTATACCTCTGGTATGGAACATAGAGTCCCCATGTTGGTGATGATCAGGTCCAATATGTTTTCCCCTCTTGTGGGAGTGGTGACCAGTTGTTCCATAGCATTTGAGTTTATAGATTCTAGGAACCATTGGGCGAGGGTGTTGGGGCTTGAGTAGTGCTCCCAGTCTATGTTTGGGTAGTTGAAGTCACCCAATATGATGGTGTTTGGAGAGACCTTCATATTCTCCAGTGTTCTCAGGAAAGCTGAGTGGGGTTCCTGAGTTTGGGAGGGTAGACTGTAGCAGGCTACAAACTGAAAGGCAGTTTTGCCCACTGTTAGTTGCACATGGATGGTCTCCGATGCTTCGTGCAGTGCCACTAACCTGGAGGTGTGGGTATCTTTGATGAATATGGATACTCCCCCTCCTTTTGTGGTTCGGTCCAAGTTTTGGGGCCGAAAAGCATGGTATGAGGTATAACCTGGTAGTGCTGGGATGCTCTCGGGAGCCTTGAACCAGGTTTCTGTTACTGCACAGATATCGATATTCTCCATACTGAGGAGAGCCTTGAGTGCATGCATCTTGAGGTTTAGACTTCAGGCGTTGAGCAGCATTACCCGTAGTTTCTTTTTCCTTGTGTTGTCTATGGAGGAGGGTTTGTCTTTTGAGCCTTGCCTAAAAAAGGCACTAGGGGGGTGGCAAGAGCCTTAGCCAATATTCGAAAGCCCAGGGGTGACAGGTGCAAGCCGTCCCTAGAGAAGCAATGCGGCTTGTCGAGCATGTCATACCAGGCTGACAGACACTGGATCCCCTTTGAATGACACCAATACTTTAGCCAATTGTTAAAATTGATCATTTTGTCTTTATACTGTGGCATCATTCTTGGTGAGGGTAAGATGCTACTCAAGGTCAGCGTCATACCGGCCTGGGCTACATGATCAGATAGCTCCTCTATGTCTCTTTTCATGTAGTCCAGGGAGGTACGTCTCAGGTCTTTCACACCAGCATGGACAATGACGGAGTCATATTTATACTTGCTTTGGAGTGACCTGAGTGCTTGTGTTATGTGGCAGATCCTGGCACCTGACAGGCAGCTTACAGTGACCTTCTCCTTGTTCAGCCTGGTGAGTGGGATGTCAGTGTGTCTGACAATAGAGTCATCTATAACAAGTGTATTAGGTGTGTTGTTTAGCCTTAAGGGCTGTGACTGTGTGGCACACTGACTTTGTGAACTATGTGATACATGGGTATTGTTGTGGGGTAGCGGTTGCTTGGAGGTCTGCTTTGGAGGTCTCTGCTGCTTGGGCAGATTTTTATTTAGAGCCTCCGAGTATGTTTTTGTGTGTTTATGTGTTTGGTTTGCTGTTGCGATAGGTCTGTGTGAGACTGGATTTGTGGTGTGTGTGGTTACCTTCTCCTCCTGACTGACTGTGACAGTACTGGGTTGAGAGAGCTCAGCCTCCAGTTTGGCTATATAGTTGCATCTCTCACATATATTTGAGCTTGTTGGGAGGAAGAGAGGGTGGTCTGTGTACATAAGGCAGTTGTAACATTGCCTCAAGATTCCCAGATTCACCAGCTGGACTGGAGAGTAAACCTGAAACTGACTTTTGGACATGCCAGAATAGTATAAGGAACTACTTTTTGACTGATCAAAAAGGACCAATAGGGAGCCAAGTACTTAAAGGGAGTATAAGAGGGTGTAGTGCTTTAGTATATTAGTGCTTACTTATAAGATTACTTATACGAGCAACTGCAGAGCTTTAGAATGAAAATAGAGTGCTTACTTTGAGATTTAGAACAGTTCTAAGGGAAAAAGTGAAGAGCAGACTTTGTGGAGCCGGGAATAGTTTAAACCCGTTTAAGCCTGGCGCTGCCCGATGCTGTGCTATGCGCAAAATCGTGCAAAACCATGCAAATGCGGGTTTTAAAGCAGGGAAACTGAAAGAGATAGGAATTAACCCAAAACGGCCAATAAGCTACTAGTTTCAGGGCTGAGACCACTCCTCCAGGGACAGATAGGCTGCTCAAAGCTCCCCACTCTCACTGGTGAACAGAGAAGCTTCCTCCTATCCAAGTAAGGATATGGGCAACACAGGAAACTATACCACAGTCCGGAATTCTACAAAACCTAAAATCTGGACTAATCTATTTCAGCAAAGGTGGGAAAAGAGAATTTTTTTTGTTTTGTTTTTTTTTGTTTTTTTCAGGAAACAGCAGAAAAACACACAGAAAACATTGTAAATGCTATAAACAGGCTAGCGCACTTTAGTGTCTAGCCTACAACAGTTATACAATACAAAAACGACTTAAACTGATATAAAACAAGTGCAAAAACTGTAAAAAGCAGAAGGCAAATGCAATTTAAACTTTTTAAAGCACAGATCAGTTAGAAATTCACTTTTTAGGCGGGAAAAGGCAGTCAGAGCAAAAAAAAGAGAAAAAAATACTTAAATCTGGAAAAGTCTCTCTTGGGTCTCTCTATTGCCTGTATCACTCTGCAGGACACCACGAGGAGTGTGAAATGAATCTATGTACAGTGTGATGTTGTATAACCTGCTACATAACATAAATATGTGAACTGGAGTACTGCAGTAAGGCCAGATGTGAGGTGTTATTGTAATAAAGTGTTGAAGTCCCCAGGACCCCATACAGTGTATGTACACATGAATCACAGATACCAGACACAGGTATAACATGTAACAAATAATAAATCAATGTCAAAAGGAAAATATAATGCTAATTAAATATTAAGCAATGCTAAGTATTTCCCAGCTCAGCTTACGTGGTGTTAGGTGGCTTAGTTACGTGGCTAACTCAATCTGCCCAGTGGTATACCCCTTTAAGCAATGCCAAAATCAGGTAAGCAAGTGTGCCCATAGCTTAACCTTTTCAAACCATCCAATCACAGGAAAGTGCAGGAAATCGGGCATATTTAAACCCCACAGGTGCCAATAATTCCCATAACTGGTTGTAGCTCCCCACTGTAGGCAGAATGGCTGGAGTTGGGGAAACCACTTGAATTAGAGCACAGTGCTGGGGAACCCAGGAGTCCAGATTCATGGTATGGCTCCCAGTAAAACAACATGAGGAGACACTACTGCAGGGCCAGTACCAGGGCTCTCAGTATAAAGTGGAGGCCTGGGACAGTCTCGCCCGTGACCTCACCAGTGCTGCTGGTATCCCCTGGACTGGTGAGCAGGTCAGACATCACCACGCTGACCTGAAGTGGTGGAGGGAGTGATCTCTTGGAGCAGTGGATCCAAGGAGCAAGGCAGATGGCCGATGCCCCAGCACTGAGTAAGTACCCATTCTACTACATAGATAATGGTTGGCTAGCTTGTGTATACTATGTATAGGTAATGGCTAAATATCACTGTATTTCTCTGACAGCTGCAGATGAGTGGGCTGCGAACCAGTAAGCCCATGCTGCTAGGCTGCAATGGCTGCGTTGTGAGGCAGGTTAGTAATAATCTCGCATGTACTATCATAAAAAATAAATATAACAGTTCTAGAAAGTGTTGTACCAGTATAAAAATGTATTGTGCATGGGATGTACTGAATAAACCAGACAATATGGCAGGAAGACTGTCATATAGGTTGTGTGGAAATAAAGGTGTAATATCTTGTGAATACAAGTATAACCCCTGGAGTGCTTGTGTACATTCTGCTTTCATATGTTGTAGTGTTGCATTCTATAAATAGTACTGTATTAAGCAGTGTTACTCACACTGCTGAATGCAGTTAAAATGTGTAGGACATTCAGTATAACAATGTTGGAAGTCCCAAGAGATCAGTCATATAGAACAACTGAAAGAGGCTTAGACAGAAACCATTGGAATGCTTCACACCAATTCCCTGCTAGCACAGTGTACTGTGATGTCATCTGTAATATTTTTACCACACACAGCAGGGGGTTGAATCCTGGGAGTGGTAGTAAGTTGTGTGCATAATCATACCCCACAACTGTACAGCGTTTGTGAGAATGATCAGATAGAAAGTTGTATGCATAATTAGACCCAACAACTGTACAGACTTTGCTAGAATGTTCAGATAGTATGCTGTAAGCATAATCTTAACCATCAACTGTACAGACTGTGGCAGAATGTTCAGGTAGTAAGCTGTGTGCATAGTCATACCCCTCAATTCTTCTGATCTGTCCAGCATGTCCAGATAAATGGCCCAAATCTGCTGCCCAGTAACCTGTTCCCCTGACAAATCACTGTTATGTTCCAAGAAATGTAGGCAGCTTATACTGACATATAATGGATAGTCAGACCTGAACATACAAAGAGAATGTAGATGAAAATAAACCTGTCATTGTAGCATGTCACCCAAAGTGTATGACAGCTACTCCCAAATATGTCACATTAACACATGCATCCTGTCAAGCCTTGACCAGAGTGTGTGCAATAACTGATTGTTAGGTATGTGTATAACATCAACATGGAATCTGGGAGTATGTGCAGTATTTGTCAGGTAGTGTTAACAAATATGTCTCCACAGCTGTAACAGGTAAGAGTTGTAGACTGTAGTTACAACACAGTTCACTCATATACTTGTCTACAAGCATGGAATCTGGGAGTATGTGTAGAATCTGTCAGGTAGTGTTAACAAAGATTTTCCTCACAGCTATAATAGGTAAGAGGTGTAGACTGTAGGTACAACACAGTTCACTCATATACTTGTCTACAAGCATGGAATCTGGGAGTATGTGTAGAACTTGTCAGGTAGTGTTAACAATGATTTTCTCAACAGCTATAACAGGTAAGAGGTGTAGAATATACGTCAGACACAGTCCATGTAGATACTAGTCTACAAACATACCATTGTACAAAGTAAGGATATTGGGTAGTGTAATAATACATGTAAGGGACAGATCACTGCAGTGACTAAGAAAGTTGTGAAACTACAGGGATATATTAGTTGTTAATTGAGCTCTCTCTCTCACCTCCACCTCAATAGGTACGTGTACACTCCAAACTTTTGTTGGGACGTATGTCCTATTGGTTTATAAATATTCACATTTGGTTCTATGCATGTGCCATATAAAATGCTCCTATATTGGTGGCCTGTTGCCATCAATGAAACCTGCATGCTGTTGTAATGGCCACTGTTATCCCATATATGCATGTGTTCTGCTTGCTCTGCAGCTGTTGTAAATCTGGAGTCATAGGTTAATGGGAATACCTATGCATAATGTTATAGCTAACCCTGAATGCTGTTGACTATTACTAATTGATTTCTTTCTTAAAACTGCAACACCATAGCTCGTATGGGAAGGGCGGTCCCAGCGGACCCACCTGTCCCACCTCAGCTGGCCATGGCACAGAGCACCAGCACATCTGGGGCCCAGCCTGGGACTTCCTCCTCCATTGGCCATGCACCAACTTTGGGTGGAACCACAGCAGGTGATGGGGCTCAGCCCCCCCTGGGAGTGGGGCCAGAGCGGTACCTGTCACCCGCCATCAGGTCCGGGCCGTGGTGTGTAGGGAGCTCAATAGGGAGATTTGAGACCAGCTACACCAGCTTGAGGGCAGCGTAGCTCAATTAGAGGGTGAGCCTGCCTTTCTTACTCAGCCCCTAGCACAGCCACCTTTGGGGCCTTGAAGGTGCAGTGGTGACTGCCCATGGGTGGGGACCTCAGTCCCACTGTTTCCATTTGGGGGCTCATGGGCTTGCGACTTCCAAACACCCCACCCCGTCCAAGGTGTTTACCCCACACATGTGTCATATACCACCCTTGTATGCATCTTATGTGTCTTGTCTGTTAACCTACCCAACATACCTCCCTAAATATACCTTCTACCCCTCCCCAACATCCCATGTAATCTGGTCTAATTGGCAGCACAACTTATTATTGCTGTTCTCACCCCCCTCCCAGGGGTCTGAGTGTCCAAATCTACCTCCAAATTCAGTGAATATGCACAGCTGTTGCTGTAGAAGCAATGGGCAGCTATGGACCTTCCCTACACCCTTCTTGCACATCCCTGGCTATTTTGTCTTTCCCTCTTTGTACCCCCTTTTCACCACTTTCCTAGCAACCCTTTTTTCTTTTCTTTTAAAGAAATTAGTGTGGGGGTAAGTGGGAGTAAGCACTTTTAAGCAGCAAGCGGGTTTAAGCCTGTTTGCATGGGGGTAAACACTGCCTACACAGGTTAAGCAATTCAGAAGGTAACAGAGTATAAGAAACTGTAACCGGAAGTTAGCAGTGCTTAGCTGTGCGCAAACCCACTTACAACTGCTTTAAAGTGCCTTAATCACTCTGTATCCAATGGCCCATGTTTTGCCCAGCAACAAAATAAACAGCCTCTGCAAGTCTTGAACCCAGGACCTTGCATACCGTAGACAAAGTGATTTACCACTAAGCCATAACAGTTACATATAAATCTGATGTTTTCAGAAACATATCATCTAGCCCAGTCATGCAGCAGTACAGAGAGTGTATACAAACATCTAGATGTTTCTGTGTGTATAAATGTATTAAGATGTAAACAGATACAACATATCCAGGGAATTGTTATGGCTAGGCTTGTATAGGCCCTAGGGCTGATAGCCTAGTACCAACCTATGAACCTATGAACCTATAAATGTATGTATATATATATATATATATATATATATATATATATATATATATATATATATATATATTTAGATATATATACATATATATAAATATATATGAACATATAACCATGCAAATGCCTACATCGACACATATATATGTCTACACCTATATGTCTACATATACACAGCAAGGTACATATATGTACGCAGATATATATCTATGTAAGTATATACGGACATTGTCATATATATGTAAGCAGATATATATATATCTATATAGGTATATGTGGCCATACATCTGTAGATAGCAATGGTAGGTTAACAAAAACAAATATGTCCACATGCACCATTAATGGGGTTGAGAGGCCCCAAACAATATATGTCTTGTACCATTAGCCATACCCCCCCACAGCCAAACACATCCGCCCTGCAATACACTACCAAGTGTTGCAGATCCCATAACCAGAACCTGACATGACATGGGCACAAGTTGTTAACAGTACTACATCCCGCCTGTATGATGTCAGGCTGGTATTGGTTACATATCATGTAGTACAGTCTGGCTCCCATAGGAAATGTAAAATGTGGAAGCTATCAACATCCCCAGGATACATATACACAGACACATATATGCAGATAGAGATACACACACACACACACACACACACACACACATATATATATATATATATATATATATATATAGTTACATATATATATAGATATATATGTGACTACACATACACATGCAGAGATATGTACAGTAAGATACATATGTAGGAGGTGCACAAAATAAGGAACAGCCACTATACCTACAGTTCACACCTGAACAACTGGACACTGTATGGGCCACCCATACAAATGGCAATCATTGCCTGCAACATATACCCACAGAGAGGTCATAGGAAAAAACACCACACACATTTTTGCAGAAATGGAAAACCTTTATTTGTGTACTATTAAAGTTCTATATACTATTGCTACTGTAATTGTGATTGTCTTCACAGATGTGTGTGTGGGAGGTCACATCTGCTTTCCACACGTGTGCCATTGGCTACTGACAGACATCCTAAGGACATCATAGTAAAGTACCACTGCTAGCACATACTGCCCCTGTCGACTGCAGCAGAGATATTGGCCAATATGTGTGAACATTCTGACACACTCTGTACAGTCCAGAGGTATACACAGAACCCCTTGGTGCAAAACATGTGTACCATATCTGACAATATGGAAGTTAACAGCCATGTAGATGGGTATAACACATAACGACTGGTATACATATGCCACCATAGGTTATGCATTCACACACCCCTGTCTGCCCTGACCCGTAATAACCACTGGTACAGGGGTGCCATGGCCACATACTACCAACTAGATATTGACATACATCTGTACAGCATCCCACTGCTCTGTCTGACATACATGGCTGTTAAGGCAGGCCCGGCAGCAGTACATCTGGCAACTATCTGCACATGACATCTCACTGGGTAAGTACACTGAGCTGCTAGGCATGTAACAATACACTGTGCAGGCTACAGGCAGATTGGCTCAACACTGGCCTACATCTCCTATGGGTGAGTGCACATGTACCTGCATATATAGCAGGCTGTACAGGCATATCACAGCATAGGGCAAGATACACCTGTGTGAAAGTGCATAACCACAACCAATGAGAACACAGCCACAGCCACATATGGCAAGCTAGCATACTATTACAGTATATGGACTATCTGTTCAACACCACCCTCATATGTGACACTCACACACTAACCGTACATATACTGGGCTGCTACACAGTTTGGTCTGATGGCTGACTGTGGTATGGGACATGTGTGTGTATGGCCCTACAAACATGTAAGCCAATACGGTAACATACAGTGGAGCAACATGTAACATCAGATAGGATGGGACCTAAGACGATGACAACTACCACAGTCTGTACACAGGTCAAGGTACATATTAACAATACACACACTTTTGACATTTACCATAAATACACAAACCTCAGTACTGTACAAACAACCACAGTATGTCCAGGTTATGTCATAAAATATAACCCCTACTGTACATAACAAGTGTAGCAGTCTGATATCTCACTAACTTATCAGATATGATGACATTAATTATGGTGTACAGCACATATGCACCTCTTAATGCATGACATATGTACAAAGGTTGACTGAGTTGTGGCTGAAAGAACATACACAGGGTCAGTAGTGACATGTTGCTGTGATAACATCATACATTTACTGTTGTAACAGGGTTTGTTGCATCATATGTCCTATGAGGGATATGAAGTCAGTAACTGTCATGGCATTCACCATCTACAGACTGCAATCCTCACACTACCTTCTGCAGTTCACAGGTACATGTTCTGTGGGTAACACATGACACCACAGGCACCACACACTGCCCAGTCTGTAGATGACCCTACAGATGGGGAGTCCTCATAAACATACAACTGACATGGCAGGTATTAATACATGTAGGACAGCCATATCCGCACATACCCTGTTAAACCAACATTACTCTGAATGCAGTATAGCAGTACTTACAGTCTGTAGTCAGGTCAGGCACATCCCCCTCCTGTATGTTGGCCTGTTTCCACAGTGTATGTTGTCAGAGGTAAATCCCCACTCCATCTAAGATGCTGTTTTCCAAACAACAGAACAAGTTCCTGCTCACAGTGAATGAAAAGGACCAACACAAACATGATGTTCCTAGATATTGGAGTGTGTTTCTATGCAATTGGCTAGGGGAATGTTACCACAGCTGTTCCACATGCAATCAGCTAGGGGAGGGCTGCAATTCATGCAGAGGCCATCAGATGATCATGAGCATTACCTAAAATACACATGCTGCTGCCTAAGAAAAGCAGGTATAGGTCTCCACAACTACCAGCAGGGGTGCGAGAGAGGCAGACAGAGGCATTGACAACTCAGGGAGAGGTGGGAGAGTAAAACCTAAGCATGTTTGTGTTTCACATCTACCAGCACAGGGTATCAAATCCCTGATGACTATGTAGTGCTATCACAGTCCTATGCAGTTGTTGGATGTGCCACATAGGTTACCTGTAGTTTAGTCTGCAGAGCATATATGTGATGGTGAGTGACATCTGCAACAGGGATATGGTACCTGTACGGTAGGTGATGTACACGTGCCTGTCTGCATGAACAGGTGCCAGCGTCAACACAGCCACACTCTCATAGGGATGCACACACATTGACACACTTGGCGGAGCCAGGGATACAACTCATCACTAGTGAAATTGCCACAACACATTACTGTGCAGGTATCACATGCACCACATGGGTCATACGGAGGTTATATGGGCAAAGGGTTTGGGGAGGTGTCTGACATCAGAAATCATGCAGCAGTATGCCACTGGGGTTGTAGTGAGTGTGGATGTGATCATATGCATCATACAACACACACACAGACAAACAGGGTGCCAGTACTGACATGCATGAGTACACTTCTGCACGGGTATGTGGTGGTCGACTGTGCCAGATGGCTATACAAGGCTAGGTGATGGGTATACCTTGGCATCAGGCCACATGGCAATGGTCTGCATTGTAGCTCAGGCCTGTGGTTTCTGCATTTGCCCAAACAGGTGGGTATTGTATCCACCATCTAGTCACCTGGATGGCTATTGTGTGTGGCCAATGCTGTGCATCGCTTGTCATGTATGTGTTCCCTAGTCCATGACATGGATGGTGTTTGGGATGTGAACACCTCCCACATGCATGTACAGTGACATGTGGAACTGTAACTGGGGTGTCGGGCCCATGTTGTGTACACAGATTATCATCAGATGTGCCGGTCTTGGCCACCTGTGGCAGGAACTGGTAATGGACAGCAGGTTAACCCTGCACCTACATTGATAGCATACTAATGGCATTCCCTGGCTTCAGTGGCATCTGTCCATACAGGGCATATTTTCAGGCATGGTATGTCTTTTGTGGGTCACATGTGATGGCACCACAGGTGTTACAGGTGTCCAGTGGGGAACATGGGGAAAGTGCACTGTCTGCATGTATATGCCTACTGGACAGATGGACAGGATGCCATGCCCTCTGTAGGCCACTGCAATCACTCCATAGTTACTATCAGTCACCAATATGCAGTGTACTACACACATATTGGCTGTTGCCTCGGCATGTGTGTGTATGTGTGTGCGTGTGTGTGTGTGTGTGTGTGTGTGTGTGTGTGTGTGTGTGTGTGTGTGTGTGTGTGTGTGTGACATGGGTTGAGAGTGTGCTCTGGGTAATATTGGGGTTGCTAACTGTGATTGCCTGGCTGTGATGTCATATGTATGGGTATGGATTTGCACCCCAGCCTCTCGGCTATTTCACATCTGTTATCCCTGTACAGTGGACATTGTGGTTTAGGGCCACCATAAAAGCCATTTGCAAAACCCGCTCCACATTGGGCCCAGGTGTCCCACCCACATTCACACAGGATACAAGTTACAAATATACACACCCTTGTCAAGTCTGGGAGTTGAACCCCTTCCTAACTAGTTTATTACACTACAGTACTACACAGCTATAGTATGCACCATGGAGATTAGTGGCGTACTCATTCCCCAAAGGTGTATTTCACATTGGATGACAGCAGCATGACTGCCAATGTAAGCCATTGGAAATGTACTGTGTGAGACTACCCTAAGATGCATTGCTCCCTACACAGACATTGAAACACACACAAAACACCCCCAACTGACATGCGTGGTTATAGAACCCCTAACAGAGGTCTACATTACACTACAGCAGTATGCAGTCATGGCACGTGCTACGGGGATTACTGGGCTATATCCTTCCCACAGGTATATTTCTAGGTGGATGACATCAGCAGCCTTGCCAAGGTAGATCATACAGTGTGACTACCCTAAAAAGCATTGCTCTCTACACACATACACACTTGCCATGTCTGGGAATAGAACGGCAACCTACCTAATTTATCACACTACAGCATTACGCAGTTACAAGACGCGCTATGGAGATTACTGTGCAATAGTTTCCCAGAGGTGCATTTATAGGTGGATGATATCAGCTGCCTTGCCAAAGATGAGCATTTGAATTGTAGGGAGTGTGACTACCCTAAAAAGCATTGCTGTCTATACAGACATAGTCAGACAGACACACACACAAACACTTGCCATGTTTGGGATTAGAACAGCTACCTACCACATTTATCACACTACAGCAGTACGTGCTATGGAGATTACTGGGCTACAGCTTCCCAGAGGTGTATATCTAGGTGGATGACATCAGCAGGCATGCCAAAGATGAGCATTTGAACTGAAGGGAGTGTGCCAACCCTAGCATGTATTGCTCTCTACACAGGCAGACAGACACACACACAATTGCCATGTCTGGGAATTGAACTCCTACCTATTTTACCACACTACAGCAGTACACAGTTATGAGACATGTCACGGAGATTACTGGGATACAATATTTCCAGGGATGTATTTCTAGGTGGATGACATCAGCAGCCTTACCAAAGCAGAGCATTTCAATTGTAGAGTGTGTGACCACCCTAAAAAGCATTGCTTTCTACACAAACAGGGTCGGACAGACACACATGCATACACAGTTGCCAAGGCTGGGGTTAGAACTTTTACCTAACTAGTTTATCACACTACAGCAGTATGCAGGTATGGGAAACGCCACGGAGATTACAGGAATGCAACTCTCCCAAAGGTGTATTTCACAGTAGATGACATCAGCAGGCTTGTCATAGTGGGGCTATGGAGAGGACAGTGTGTGTGTGCATAGGCCATAATCCATTCATCTAGGGGTTGACACACCACATGTGACCACAACCTGGGTCATATTCCACAGGTACATGTATACAGCTGCTAGATGACTGATTCCTTGCACATTCATGGTGCACAGCTGGTACGTGCTCCACATACTCTGTACTGCTGACAGACACCGGTGGCTAGTATCTGAAGTGTGTCACATCAGACCCTCATGTGGTTGTGGCCCTTTGGCTGTGTGCTTGGTGGGAGAGCCCTGGCTGGATCCTTGTCACAGTCACCCTCTTCCACACATCTATGTATGTCGACCTTGGCATATTATAGTGTGTTGTCCTTACATATATGCCTGTATTCCTATCCACTGTGTGTGCAAAGCATGTGTGGTGCATACTGAGGAGTGTCTGCACTAGCATCTGGGGCTGCCAGATATATCTGGTCCACTTGTGTTTGCAGACATCGCCTTCATGTGTTTAAGTGTGTGAGCATGCCCAG
Source organism: Protopterus annectens (assembly GCF_019279795.1). Lineage (NCBI taxonomy): Eukaryota > Metazoa > Chordata > Ceratodontiformes > Protopteridae > Protopterus > Protopterus annectens. The sequence goes on from NC_056739.1 coordinate 1,317,109,089, forward strand.
TATGACCTTTCAGTATGTTGTTGACTGACATTGCCTTCATTACTCTAAGTGTGTGGGCATGCCCAGTATGGCCATCTATATTGAATGTGTGGATCGAATCCAGGTAGTTTGTACTGCAGTGCTGACCTTTGTGTTGTACACCTACAGGTAGCATGCTGTCTCTGCCGGGTATCCGTTGATCATTTGGAGTGAACTGTTACTATATATTTATGTAGGATGGGGGGGCACACATGACTATTTCTACATTTCTACACAGGACTGGGGGGCACACCTGACTGTTACTATATTTCTACGTGGGATGGGGGGCATGCCTGACTATTTCTACAGGTCTACACAGGATTGGGGGGGCACATCTGACTGCTACTATATTTCTACATGGGATGGGGGGCACACCTGACTATTTCTACAGGTCAATGCAAGATTGGAGGGGCACATCTGACTGTTACTATATTTCTATGTAGGATGGGGGGCACACCTGACTATTTCTACATTTCTACACAGGATTGGGGGGGCACACCTGACTTTTACTACATTTCTGCGTCAGATGGGGGGGGGCACACCTGACACTTGTACACATTTTCTAGGACTGTACTGGTATGTCGGGTACTCCATTTCAGTCTGTTGTCTTACCTATCATGCTGGCTAGAGGTGTACCAGTGTACTACAGATCTTAGCTTTTAATTGCCTACATATTAGTTTCTGACATCCTACCCTTCATAACTGACATCCCACTGCATGACCTGCTGTAGTCTGTCTGTGTAGGCCTGGGAGGGGCTACCCATAGGCCTCATTCAGAGGCCATAGCACAGCTTTTGTTTTTGTTTGTCTACACCTGTCCTGCTGGCTGTAACTGTTGTTGGGTATGTGACCCCCCCCCCTCCCGACTGGCATGTGTAAGTCACTTACTATGTGGGTGTCCCAGTATTGAGGGTGGTGCTGCAGGACTGCCTATGTCAGATGCACATAGTACACTCCCTATACATGGTTAGGCACAGGTAGTGTAATGTTTGGCATCCCTTTTACTGTATGTGAGAGTCAGAGTGAGGTGTTAGTCCCTGGGTCCCTCCTGTGTAAGTGTATGTGCTATGCGTTGCCTCTTTGCCAGGGCCAGGGCATACTGGCATGCCTCCTTCTGCCTACTGGGGCAGGCTCAGGTTGTTCCTCATCCGAGTCACTCTGTGCCTGTGCAGGTCTTGGCAATGCTGGAGGACTGTGTGGTCCTGACCCGTGCTGTTCCTGCTGCAGTTGTTTCCACAGGATCATATTGTGTAGCATGGCACATACAAGGACAATTTGGGTACATGTAGCTAGTGAGTACTGCAAGGCTCCACCGGATGTGTCCAGACACCGGAACCATGACTTGAGCATCCCAAACACATGCTTTTCTATAATTCTGGTCTGTGCGTGTGCTTCATTATGGAGTTCTTGTTCATGTGTGTGTGCATTTCTGATGAGTGTCATCAGCCACAGCTCCAGTGCGTATCCAGCATCCCCCACTAGGTGACCCTGAGGGATGTCCCCATTGGAAAACCTCTGGTACAGCTGCGTCAGGTGCCAGATGTGGGAATCGTAATATCTTCCTGGGCAGCCAGCACACACATTTATTATTATGCCCTGGGCATTGCACATGACCTGGCAGTTGATGGAGGGGAAGCCCTTGCGGTTGATGTAGACCCTACCCCGCTCACCGGGTGGTGCTTTGATTTATATGTGCGTGCAGTCTATTGCACCCACTACCTCAGGTTATTTTGCTATTTGGTGGAACAGTTGCATATTGCAGGCCAACGCTTCACAGGTGTTGGGGAAATATAGGTGCTTACCGACATGTGCTGACATGGCATCCAGGAACTGGTGGAGTACCCTGGATGCTGATGCCTGTGAGATTCCTATCATATCCCCAGTTGGCCTTTGGAAGGTACCTGTAGCTAGTATTCTTAGGCTTACACATACCTTGGTATCCACTGGGATGGATTCCTCTCTGTTAGTTCTGTGTGTCAGGCGTGGCTGGCAAAGCTCAACAATTTTCTGTAGGAGGTACCTATCCATCCTATAGCATTCCACTATCTCCAGCTCATGTAGCCCCTGGTAGGTTACCCTGGGTTTGTACACTCTTCTCTGTCCCCTCAGTGTGGGTTGGTTGGCAGCATTCACATCCTCACCACCCTCAGCCTTTTCCACAAGTTGTATGATAGCTATTGCAGCCCCAAACATTTTGCTGTTGTGAGTGTTAAAAGTTCCCCGCTTGTATATACCGGTGGTGTAGAGTGTGGGAAAAAACAGAGGGGAAGGTGTTTGCTTAGTTTATAGTAGTGTTCTGGGCTGGTCTGGTTTGCTGCCTGTGTAATTGGCTGTTTCTGATACATTTCACTTGCCAGCTAAGCTAGATCTCCTTGAATACCTTCCTACTGCTGTTTTCCCTTCCCATTGCCTTCCTGTTTAAGCCTGTGTATGCTGTGCAAACAGAGTGCTCAAATGTGCACACTGCTGCTATTTCCTAGTTTAACCTCTTTTTTCTTCCTGTAAAACCCGCTTAGGCTTTGTAATGAGTGCTAAGCAAGTTTAGACACACCCCCTAGCTTAGCTGTGCTAAGCTAGGAGCAAACCCAAGCCACAGGGCTCCAGTCCGCTTACGGTATGCCTGACACACACCCTCATGATATCACCTTACTCCTAGGCTTGCACCAAGCTATTCCTACTCTTATACTGTTGGGACCTGACTCACATGCTAGGGAAAACTGGGATTCACTATCCTTCTCCTCATTTGCATAGGATTGCCTGCTAATGCATAGTTATATGTCTCACACTGAGCCTCCCCCCTTAGCAACCACTACTCACTGGCCATGTTGTCTTCTGCCTGCCATTGACTTGCGTGGCAGAATACTGATTTTAGTTAGACTGCTTCTTTTGGGTTTATTTTATTATCCCCCCCCCCGATCCCGTTTTTACGCTCTGCCCTACGCATAAACAGCTGAGATCGGCTAAAAAAAATAAAAGTTGATTTTTGTATTTTTTTTTTTTCTGTTTGCAATGCCAATGGCCTTATACTTGGCCATTGGCATGCTTACTACATGATATGCATCCTTTATTTGGAGCTGTCATAGCTCCGTTTTGGATTTTACAGAAATGTACTCGGTTACTAACCGAGTACATTTCCTGGATTGCAAAATCACCTCATTTGGATGGATTTCACCTGAAAATGGGGTGATTTGCATACCAGGGCTTAGTCCATGCAGGATTAGTGCAGGAGCGCTTGTGCAAGCCTATCAGATTGTTCCTGGATCGCACGGCAGACATATTTCCTGCTTGAGCTCCTGTACCGATCTTGCACTCTGTGCAAGCCTTTGAGAATCCGGGGGTATTTCCCTCATCAGACCAATCTGCTCACCCAGCATCAAAGACAATGCATACTACAGGGAATTCTTAAAGTCTGCCAATTTACTGCAATCCCAGAAAATATGTTCCCACTTACCCCCTTTCCTCCCATTCACACCTCCAACATTTGCTGTCTGCCTAAGGAAAAATTCTCTGGAGTATACTTGGGGTATAAAATATCTATATAAAGATTTCCAAGCAAAAATCTTAAATCTTCTAGATTTTGTTGCATATTTGGGAGAAATACATATATCCTCCTATTGTTTCTTTGTGAATTGCGTATCCAATCTCTCTTCCCAATCCTTTCTAAACTCCTCTGATTGATTCTTATAGTTACCATGCAATATTTTATATGCTCTTCTAATTATTCCATTTTTAATGGCAGCTTCTGCTCTAGATTCTATTAAACCTCTGCCAGTGCTGGTCTTTCATTTAGGACCCCCCTATTTCTTTTTCTTTTCCTATACTCTATTATGTTTTTATGTTGTAGGTGGGCGATAGACCCCCTCCTCCCTATTTTTTTCAAAAAAATTTATAAGAGGGTAGTATAAGTGGGAAATAGGTAAGAAGGTGAACAAAAAAGGATAAGGGAAGAAGGAGTGATGAGAAGTGGCACCAGCAAGAGTTCCATGTCCACAGAGCTTCAAGTGTTTCCTCTGCTAGATGGTGTTGGAGTGGAGGACCCTGATGTTGATAGAGTAAGGGCCTGTATTGGCATGGTGCTGAGCTGAAGAGAGGCCATGACTGGCTGAATCCATCTGCTCATGACCAGTTCCAGCACATCCTCAACCGAGACCTGAAACTCCTGTTCAGTGAGGCTCGCTAATCTGACACATGCAGGGTGACTGTAGCACCAGTCACCTCCTAACCTTGTGAGGACATCTCTGAGTAGGAAGAGGATAACTTTCCCAAACCTGTGCGCTATGTGCCTGGGTTGTTTCTGAGGTATTTGGATCTGTAAAAAAATAAACAGAAATAGAAGAGAAAGGAATACATAACTAAAATAAGGAAAAACAGAAAAAGAACGAGACAAAAGAGAAAATACAAATAATAAATTCACACATTGTCTTATACAATTTAGTTTCTTACTTTAAAACAATTTTATTTTTATAAGTCTTTATTGAACTAAAACAGAATGTATGGGAAGTACTATTAAGATTAGATTTCCACCACTGTGGTTTATTTTTAGAGTTTGTTTTTGTGCTTACTTCTAGTAGGCACATCAACCTTTATACACCCATTTACATGGTTGTATATGGTCTCTGTGAGCAATTCCACAGATGCTGGTGTGAACTCTGGGTTAGGAGAGGCACTGAATTTTGACAAACTATTGCTTAATAGGATTTAGTTTGCTTTGGAATACTTCCTAACTCTTACAAGGTTTTCTGGGGTTATCAAGTTGATTTTTATTTTGAAAGAGATAGCTTTGTGGCCTGACATCTCCAATGATGATGTGACATACTGGGTGGTGTACAGCTTTCTCCCATATTGGTTAGTACCAGGTCCAGTACATCTGAACCTCTGGTGGGTATGTGCACTATCTGGTCTATAGTATCTGTATTAATAAAGTCCAGGAATCATTGTGCCCTAGAGTGTGAGGCAGTGTATGTTTCTAAGTCTATAGAAAGGAGTTAAAGTCTCCCATTAATAGGGTATTTGTTTTAATGGTGAGTGTTGCCAGCAGGTCTAGGAACATAGAGGGTTAACTATGTAGCTTGCAAGGATATGGTATAGGGCTTTGTCTATGATATTTTGCACATGATAAACTCCTGGGCATTGTCCTCTTGTAACCATCCTAGAAGTATACTTGTTTCTAATGTTGCTTATGACTCCAGCATCTTTTGTCTCTCTCTATGCAGATGATGATCTAAATGTAAGGAAGGAAAGCCTTGCACTGCTAGTGTACTTTCTGCATATTTAAACCATGTTTCATCCACAGCACACATTGCTGTATTCTCCAGAATGAGGAGAGCTTGTAGGATATGGAATTTCTTGTTTAGGTTCCTAACACTGAGCAGTAACACATTTAGGATTATTTGGGCTTTATTTCCTATGTTGCTAGGTTTGACAATTTGGCATTGCTTAAAAAAGTCTCCAAGGGGGTGGATAAAGTTTTAACCAATATTTGAAATCCTAGGGGGGGGGACAGGTACAGACCATGTTTTGCAAAGCAATGTGATTTGTTAACTATGTCCTTCCATGCTGACAAATATTGAATCACCCTGAAATGACACCAGAAACTAAGCTAATTACTAAAGGTGATCATCTTTTGTTTTACTATGGCATCATTCTTGGTGAAGGCAGAATGCTACTCAATACAAGGCACATACCTGCCTGTGACACATTTTCAGAGAGATCAACAGTCTCTCTTCATATTGTCCAGGGAAGTATGTCTCAGATCATTAATGCCCATATGGACTATGATAGAATAATACTAGTACCTGTGGTGTTGTGACTTCAGTACGTGCTTAACTTGGTGGATTCTGGTTACAGATATTAAATAACCGTTATCTTCTCCTTGTTCTGTCTTAGTGAGTGGGGAATCGGTGTGTCATACAATGTAGCCCCATGTGATAAGAGTCCTGGGTAGTGTGTTTGCTTGCTTTATGGGCTTTGATATTGAAGTTCCACTGAGTCTAGGCATATGTGTGGTGGTTGCTGTTGCTTTTGGTGTATGCGTTAGAAATTGCTGAGGATAAGTGTTGTAATTTATAGGCTTAGGAGGTCTTTCAGGTTTGAAATGTTTGCTTTTTATCATCTCAGCATACATTGGTTTATGTGTGTGGTGGCTATAGAGTATGTGTGTTGTTGACAACAATGTTTTTATGCAATATTTTTGCCTCCAGTGAAATTGTGTATGTGCATATCTCACATACTATGTTTGTTTCTTTAAGGATTAAATTGATGTCTCTGAACAGTAGCCAATTGCTACATTGTCTCATAATGCCTATATCTATCAAGCTGGCTATGGAGACATTTGGAAATTGCATATCCATGTTGTCTGGAATTGTATTTGGGTGGGCTTTTGTAAGTTAATGACTGAGTTATACAGAGGTCACCTTGGGTGGTCTCTAGAGTCTGGCACTACACTACACTAGTTTAGATTGTTCTACGATTTGATAGTATTGTTATTTAGCATGTAGCTGAGCTGCTCAAAGCTTGTCTCTCCACAATGGCCTTGTTTTAGCCAAACTAAGATACATGTTTCAGTTCTAAGGGTAGTTTTGTAGATAACATTTACTCGAGGAATACTTGTTCTCTGAGTGGATGCTTAGTTATATGGATATATTGAAAACAATGGGTTGAAAAAGTACTTGAATAGCTTACACAACAGACAATAGCATTGAAAGAGAAAGGGGAGGGGCTTTCAAGGTCAGATTAACATAAAGGGTTGATGCCAGAGTATTAAAGCTACAAGAAGCAGATTTCTAAGAGAGCAAGGACATCAGGAAGCAAACTGACTGTACTCACTTCATTGCAGTTTTGTTGATGGGATAGCACACAGGAAGAGCAGCACTAGGACCTAGGTGATAAAGGAAAGGCAGTTCAATTAAAAGAAAAAAGAAAATAAGTCCCTAATGTACAAAATGCCATGACTGAGACTGTAAAGTAATTTGCAGCTTATCAGGCATTTGAATGCTATTGCTCCCCTTGGAGAGTGATAACTGATAGTACTTAATATTGTCTGCATGTCATGGAGAAACTGCCAGAAATCAGCACGACTTCCTGGTTTTCTAATGCGGCTTTCCCCTTCTGTTTTACCCATGCAGCAGCTGTTGCAATTGGTAGACTGCTGCTGACATCAGGAGATGGACTGCCACAAAGAGGAGCTGTATTTTATTTTATTTATTTATTTTTTTTAGCTTTAATATGCTCAGCACCATGAGCATTTTACACAATTATTATATTCTGTATTTGCTGGTTGTGTTGACTTACTGCTCACTAGTTTTTTTTGTTCTTTTTATGCTTTATTGCTCTGGACAGGACATTTTTAGGTTGAGCTACTCACTGGCTGGCTTCTTTCTGCTGCAGAATTCTGCAAGTGATATCTTTGATATTTGTGCACTGGTGTGCATTTGTACAGCAGACATGATTTCTTTGCATTCAGTGTATTTCTGGTAGCAGTCTAATAATTATGGAAACCATATTCCCTTTCACTCCAGTGATCATAATTAATTAGCAAAGTAAGTAATCAATGTATTTATTCTTTATAGCTACACACTTAAAATGTATATTGCTAGAATCTGACTGATTTATTACAGTTACAGCTACACAGAGAAAACAGATAAAAGAATAGTTCTCATACAAATAATCCACTATCTTTCTACTTAATATAGACTTAATACTGCTCTGAAGTAAGGCAGATCACAAAAAGCAGTTGTTTCTGAAGGAAGGGTCAGAACAGATGCATGTATCCCTATATGTGATATGCTTCATGGGGCAGGGTGCACCAGATACTCATTGCCACAAACAAGTGTGGATTGCCCCATTGCAGTGAAGGGTAGATGATAATTATAGCCACAGAAATGGATGAATCACTACTTTTTTGGTTTTAAGTTTAAAAAATCTAGCCCATGAAGCAGATTGGAATTTGATTACTTTTGCACAGAACAGATGATCATACTTATTGATATTATAGTTTTTTATATTAAAAGAATTAATGCAGTTATTTTAGATTTGGTCCAGTCCATAACCAGCACATTCAATGGTATAATGCTTGAAATACAACTCTTTATTTTTTGTTTGTTGGAGATGTAAAATATTGAGATAGTCTTCTGTTGTAAGTTGTTTAGTAAGAAAGTAATTCATGGTAAATATAAGGCACTGTTCTAGACTTTTCTTGAGACTGGGCAGTATCAGTTGACCAGTAAAACTGAGCTTTTGCATAAAATGATAGAGTTAACAAATTAATAGTGGTCAGCTTCAGGGATTAAAACATTGGGATTATAATGACTTTATTAATGTGCTACAATCTATAACTTGGATAGCTGCTGACAGTTGTGGGACACTGCTTAGGCTAACAATGTAGATCACCTATAAGGCAGTCATTTAACAGTCAAAGGGTCTCACTAAATAGATGTGTGTACAGCTTGTCATTTGTCTGTACAGGTGTCGGTCAGAGTTGGGGCAGTCATAGTTCCTCTTTTATCCATCCATCCACAACCTTTTTCCCATTTTTGCACAGTGATAGTCATCTAGAGCCAAGGTTTACACCACTGGGTAGTTAGCCCTGCCATGGTAGTTCTTCCACACCACACACTCACATGCACACTCACACCTATGGTTAATTTAGAGTGTCCAATTCACCTACTGCATTTCTTTGGAATGTGGGAGGAAACCAGAGCACCCAGAGGAAACTCATGTGAACACATTGAGAACATGCAGACTCCTCATAGAAGCCATCAGGCAGTGATGCTATGCGCTGTGCCACTGTGCCTCTTTTATGTCTTAAGAAATATTTTGCACAGAGCTCAACCTCCCAGATCATTCAGCATTGATGAATTCAGTGTGCTGGCTTTAGTTAAGGTAGAGAGTGTGTATTTATGTGTCTTGAAATGCATAAGAAGAGCTGGATTACTAGTCATGGCTATAAGTGATTGAATAGCTAGTTTTCATTCTTCAGAAAAGAATCTAGTAGGTGAGACAGTCTTCCATGACACCTAGCATCGACCAATGCTAGTATAAAACAAAATAATTAATATGCTAACAGACCTTTTACAGTAGGTAGTTAAACAAAGAAATTTCAGTTGTCTATAAGACAAAACAGCTAACTAAGAAATCATTAATACATGTGGGTGAAAGTGAGAAGTGAGAGCCTTACAACCACATTTCTTTGGCAGTACTGCATAGTATGTCTGGTATGTGTATCATGATAGCAAAGACAAAGCAGTAACTCGGGCTCAGACTGTCCATATCTTGTTAATAGATTATACGTCATGTATGCATGCTTGTACATCTGTCTTACTTTAGCTATCCTTATGGGAGCAAGTCATCACTGCCCTCTCAAAGGGAAAAAAATACAGCCTCTTTGGGACCCAATAACATCCCAGGCTAAATCCTACATTAACTCAGGCAGGAATTTGTCACACCATTATGCATCCTACTCAACCAAAGCCTGAGCGCCAGCTTTGTCCCAGCTGAGAGGAGGACAGTCACTGTCATCCCTTTGCATAAAGGTGGTGCAGCCACTGATCCAGAAAAGTTTAGACCTGTCACTAGCCTGATCTGCAAGGCCATGGAATAGATTATTATGGACCTCATTAACAAGGACATAGGAAACTGCCAAATGCTTGATCCCACACAGTTTGGTTTCATCAAGGGGAGGTCATGCCTGTTAAATTTGGTTGACTTCTTTAAGACAGTCACCAAACCCATGAATGAGGGGAAGACAGTGCACACCGCCTACATTGACTTGGCCAAAGCCTTCAATACTATTCCCCACTCAGGTATAATAGATAAACTCTCTCAACCAAACATCAAGCTGTATGTTACCAGATGGGTAGCAAACTGGCTCACTGATAGAACACACCTAGTCAAAACTGGGAAGCCACCTCAAGCAGTAAACCCATAATAAGAGGTGTACCCCAGGGATCAGTGTTGGGGCCTCTGTTTTTTAGGATATACTTTTCTGAGGTGCATGCCAAAACCAGTGGGCTATGGCTGACCAAGTTTGCAGATAACTGCAAGCTGGGCACTGTCATCATTTCCCCTAGTGATGTGGACATCCTCCAAGAAGGTCTCATCCAAACAAATGACTGATTCCAGAAACATGGCCTCCAAATGAATGCCAAAAATGCATCATCATCCCCTTTGAGGAGAGTGACATCCCCCCAAATGATCACATTAATAACAAGGTCCTAAGCATGCAATCAGTTGTGAGGGACTTGGGCACCCAGGTTAATAGAAAACTGACTTTTGACCACCATATTGCCTCTGTTGTATGGAAAGTTTTCTACATGGCCCACCTTATTAAGAAGGGTATCTCATCCAGGGACAAGGAGGTCATAACATCCCTGTATTCTTCCCTTATAAGACCCATTATTGAGTACAACACCCCTTTCGGCATGTACCTCAGAAAGCACATGTAGCAGCTGGAGAGACCATAGAGGATGCTCACCAGGAGAATCCAGGGCCTCAAACATCTACCCTACACATATAGGCTAAAAGCCCTGTCCCTCTACTCAGTCTCATGCAGACTCCTCAGAGATGACCTCTGTCTGACATACAAAGCAATCTCAGACCCTGCCTTGATGGGATTTCTGCATATCAGCAAATCAAGCTCCACTCAAGTAACCCGCACATGCTACCTCAACCTAGTCTGTGACATCAGTAGGACTTTTTGGCAGGACAGCTTTGTGTCCTAGAGACTCCCCCTTCTGTGGAATAGACTCCCTCTCCACATCAAGTAGAGTACCTCAATAAGTCTTTTTAAGTGCAAGCTGGATAACTGAATAGAGAACAGAAGGTACACCCCTGGGATTACACCTATGTCCCTCCTGGGCAGGGTTATCGGGTGCTGACTTGTCAGAACATGGGCTAATTCTTGGCTAGGCTTGTAAGGGCCTCAAGGCCAATAGTCTAGTAACTTTCTATGATCCTATGATCCTTACATAACTTTCTAGCTGCTAGTGATTGGATTTTTTGACTCATATTTTTTGTATTATTAGACTGGACTGCTGAAATAACATGGTAGCTGGTTGAAGTGGAAAAGCTGTCAAAAACTTAAAATTTGACAAGACTAGATGTCTTAGACCATAGGCAATTTTCAGAATAAAAAAAGAGAAAGAGAACATACAGGTCTTGTCTTGATGATTTGATCCTGACTGCTGAAACTGATCTGTTTCTTTTATTGTTTATCTGAGAATATTGTTGTGTGGCTTGTTTCTTTGCATGAGGTCAGTGACTTGGTGTGCTAGATTCTGGAATAATTTCCTTAGAAATGATCAACTTTGTCTGGAGCAAGTTGCTGTGAATCAGGCTAAAAGTACAGATCCTTGCATACATTTTGAAATGAAAGGATGATGTAAGAGAGAGCTGATGGATGAGGTGCACCGATGCCCTGCAGCTCTGCATATCACTTGTTAGAGGAGGAAAGTTGTTAGTTGACCACTTAGAAGATCTTTCATTTGAAATGCAATGTTTATCTGAACAAGACATCAAATGCAAATGACAGACTGAATTAGGGGATTCATTGTGCCCAGAGTCATTATATGTCAGGGATGTATGATTTTTTCCTTTTCTTAGTAAGAATGTAATATCCATGTTAAATAATGAATTATATTAATTTGCCAAATAACTTCTAATAAATATTAATTTGAATATCTTAACTATGCTGTGAGCTTTCTAGGTGAAATGCTTAGTAATTAGTTCCATATAATGACAGGTAGTGTTCCATATTTTGTAGATGGAAAGTTGAGAGCTATGTGCTTCATATCTTTATGTTTTGTGTAAAATATGCAATTCTCTGGCAAATTGCTGACTGCATACGTTTGACTTATACACTTCATATCCAGCAGAAAACATATGGTAATGCAAACTCTGTTATGTTTTTTTCAACATTATTAATCTACAAAAGCAATAGTTGATCTCTGTCCCTGACCTGGGACCTTTGTCCAAAGTACTCTTTGGCTTTGTATAATAGCTTTTTACAGCCCTTGATCAGAGTGTGTGTGTAAGTGTGTGTCAGTGTGTTTTCACTAATGGAAGCAATTCATTTTGCTTCATATCTTTGCTGTGTTCTTTACAAAATGTATGGTTCTTGGGTAAATTGATATGGATTGCAACACTTGAGTTACAGACTGCATATTTTTCAGAAAACATATATGCTAATTCAAAACCCATTGTTGTAGCAAGTAGCAGCTTTATTATGAGGAATAATTTAAATCTGTCCCTGATTTGGGACAGATTTCACATCCTTCTGATATAATATATAGCTCCACTGGGATTAAATCTCACCAAATGTAAATGGGAAAGCATTTTATGCTATTCCACCTAAAGACTAAAATGTCTATGCTGTATCATCATGTAAGTGAATACCATTCTTGCATATGGTTGCCAGTGATCAGCTCAGAGAGCAGCATTATGCCTTATTAGGCAAAGTCTGTCTACTGTACATTCCAAATAATAACATCACGGTAGCGCTACTCAAATAAACAGAACAATGACCGAATTTCAGGCTCTGCTACAACTTGAAGACATTCATATTTGTGTAGTTACTGAGACATAATTTCATTGCAATGACAGTACCCCCTGTATATTAGGGTTTAACACATATCATGTCTTCACATCCTTGGGTAATTGTGGGTCAGTATCTATTTTTTAGGAGTTACCATTACCTCACATCAAATTACCTGTGACCCTAACTTGAAGTTCCTGTATTCATCGTTAAAAAAATCCAAGTATTACTTCATTGCTAGCCACAGATACCAATCATTGTTGCTCTAAAGATAATAGAAATTACCTTAACACCATTGAGGCATTACATATCAAGCCAAATACTTTATTCCTATCAGACTTTAACTACTCAAGCATTCACTGCTGCACTTACACTTCTAAAATCGATATGCTTAGCATTTCCTAGACATTGTTAATACTAATGCACAGGATTACATGTAAAACTACCCACTAGAGGCTCTGACATCTGTGACCTGGTCCGTACCAGCATAGCCCCTGTCTGTACCCCACCCTGTATCTCCTCATCTCTGGCTAAATCTGAATATAAATTGGTCAGGAACATTGTCAGTTCATCAAAGGTGACTTCACTGAAAGAAAAAAAACTAAAGCCATTTTGCAGAAATTGCCTTCAACGAAAGTAGAGATTGCCTGTTTTGTACAGTTTTACAGCCCCTGAGTTGCTATACATATAATTCCGGGGGGGGGGGCTCTCATTTGGAGGGTGCAGCCCCCTGCAAAAAAAATGCTTCAATGTTCACTGAAGGAGGTTTTGGTGAACTAGTTTCAGTTTATTTGCATTTGTTGATACTGCCTTCAATGGATTAACATGAACACAACTTGGGTATCTTCTCTGTGAGGCCTAGTTGTACTACCCTATCAACAAAATAGACCATCTTTAGGGACTTCTTCAGTGCAAATCTGCTTCAGGTTGTAGAAGAATATTTGCAACACTCCCTTGCAAGAAGACTCAACTGAGAGGGTTATCACATTCATGTGCTGCATAGAAAAGTCAGTACCCATCCACACTAAATATAATGCTAAATTCAGGAATAAACCTCTCTGGTGGAACTCTTGTATAACAAAAAGGAAGAAAATAATTAAAAGCTGCAAGAAATTCATATCCCACTACCTCAAGACCATGTAAACATGTCAGTGAGGAACTTAAGAGCACTATTAGAACATTTAAAGCAGAATGCAAATTTAAGGTTGACACAGATATAAAGGCAACTAAAAATCTTTCTTCAGTTATATCAGAAAATTAACATGATTTGATGAGGAGATAAGTTCCTAACACAGCATACTCCCGACTTGTGGAATAAATTGCCATTACAGGTCAAACAAAGTACTTCTTTGGCTACTATAAGTCTAGTCTTGATGACTGGATGGGTAGACACAAACTTACATCAGGCTTATGTAAGACCCTACTCAATTTGGATGGTAAGCATTAAGTGCTTGACAAGGGTGGCAAGAACCTTTAAGGTTCTTTCTTTAAGGATGTCCATGGCTAGGTATCTCATAGTCCCTGTGATTGCTTGCCTAGTATCAGTCCTATGTTGCTATGTGAAGTGGTGTGGCTTGAATAGCAGTTTGTAAAGGAGTGTGTGGACAGTAAGGTGTTGATGTGAGTGTGGCTTGGTAGGGTAGCAGTTTTGGTAGCTGTGAATATAAATTTGAAACACCTGGCTACACCCCTGATAGAGAGGGATCCAGTCAGTTAAAACCAATATTAAAGCTCAAGTCTTATGGTTAGAATTTCAGAAACTACATCTTAATATCTCAGTGGGGGCTGGGGCAGATACAAAGAAGAGGGGGAAAACAGTAGCAAAGAAAACAGAAAGGCAATGGAATGTATCTGTAAGCAGGTAAATTATAATAAGAATATAAGACTATAGTAGCAAAACTGGAATATAAACATCTGCAAAGGTACTGAAGCACAAATCCTGGAGCAGAATTCACAGTAACACCACTACTGCAATCCCACCACAGACTAAGGCACTTGACTATGTAGAAATTTACCAGTAATGCTATTTGTGGGGAAAAAGCTGTAATAAATGACTAAATGAGGCTCAAAATGAAATTGCAAGATGAAGGCCACAGGCAGGAGTTAAAAAAAAAACAAACATCAAGCTTTTACAAGGAATTCTACTTATGGAAACAGAAGTACAGTATAATATATTAACAATGTTACAATCTTCCAACAACAGATAACTTTTTTTTTGGCTAAAACACTGAAAAATGCAGAAAAGTACCAACAAATATTGTCACACAAGTCACTATGAGTGCAATTTGAAATATTTAATAAGAATTGAAATATAAGTTTTCTTCTTCCCTTTTGATAAAAAGCTTGTTTACCACAATTTGGGGCTTTCCACACCTCTCATAGTCTTGAATAAAAGACATATCTCATGCAGTAGAGTAGCAGTATTCTCTCACTGTGTGTGTGTGTGTGTGTGTGTGTGTGTGTGTGTGTGTGTGCACGCGCACACGCGTGGGTGTGTGTATTGTGTATATATATATATATATATATATATATATATATATATATATATATATATATAGGTATATATAGATATATAGATATAGATATAGATATATGTGCATGTGTTGGTGTTGGAGGGTGCTTCTTTTTGGAGAAATAAATATTCCTATATGTGTGAGTATCAATGTTTATTAAATATTAAGTGTTTTGATATTATAGTTGTGCCAGATGATGTTAGATGAGCAAGGACTATATTTCATGGTTGTGCAAACTCTTATGACTCTATTTTGCTTTTTTCTAAACATATTTAGCTTTGAGCATATTTGAGACTAACTGCACATTCCCGCAGCATGCCGTGGACTGCTTTGGACTCTATCTTTGCCCCCACTGAGTTAGATCAACTCAAGGACATGTTTATGAGCAACCAGTAATAACTTGCATGCATAATTGGCTATGCATGTTTGTGCATTTCATAGAGGTAAACACAAAATGGCTTATCTTGCATGCACAATGGGTTAATGGACCTGCATTTATGTAAAATAGTTTAATGTCACCCTGTTAACTTTTGATTACTTGAGTTAGGTGGCAAAAGATTTAGGAAATCACAGACTTGTTAAAGTAAGAAAAATAATAGAGATATTGCAATTTAAAACAGCAAAATCAGAGGTGTGCACCATATGCTGTAAGGACAGGATTCTGTCCAAGTATCCAAACGAACGAGTGAGCAAAATCACAGTCCAGAAAGATAAAAATAGGTTAGGACTCAATGATAGACTAACACTCAAACCCTTCCTTGCCAATAGACCTTTAAAGCATTGATTTTATGTGTTTTTTAGTATATGTCCTATCTTTCAATACATGCCTTTAATTTATATATTTTTTAAATCATGCATCTTAATCACTCTCAGTTTCTGATTCGTTCGTTTGTAAGTTGTTGATGTTATCCTGTATATATTAAAGGCTGTTTGTTACTGCATTTGATGTCTGATGAAGCGTTGGGTACAACGTGAAAGCGCTTACCACTGCAGTTTTCCTTGTTTGTATGGTTTTGTTTATTAAACCTTGGATTTTAACCTATTTTTATCTTTCTGGACTGTGATTTTGCTCACTCGTTCGTTTGGATACTTGGACAGAATCCTGTCCTTACAGCATATGGTGCACACCTCTGATTTTGCTGTTTTTGTGTTCTTTTTTCGTAGAGGGTGCTTTACCTGGCAAATTATTGTTTTTTTCATTCATATTGCAATTTAACATGAAAAAAATTCAAAATAATGTGCAGTTAGTGAGTTCACTTAAAATATGTTTGTTTTATTGATTTGATGGGGATATCATAATGGTTTTAGTGAACAGTGTAAAGCTGTCATTTGTAAATGGAAAATCATTATAGCAACAGCAATGGAAATGATTAGTGATCACTAAGAAAGTCATGTACTTTGTTGTGATTTGGTGATTGTGCATACATATAGCTGAAATCCAGTGATTTAATTGTGAAGTACTGAAGTGGTAAGGATGTGTTGTTGGCTGAACATATGTGTGTCTTTACATTAAGATTTCTGAGTGTCAGTGAAAAATGAAGAATGACTATTATAAGTAGATGACAATGGTAGGGGCTAAGGGGTGGATAAATCTGTTAATATTTTAAGAAAGTGGTTGTTTTACTGTTATAAATGTATTAATGATACTGTAGACACTAGTAAAGCACAACTTTACCTGGCTGAACTGAGATTGTGGGTATGTATATAATTATGGGGTTTGTATTACCCGACTTTTTATAGTAGGATGGCAGGCACACTTTTATTGTTGCATTGTTTTACTGATGATTACATCAAAAAGTTTTTTTTTTTTTTTTTGTGTATGACTGGTGTATTTTTTCATGTGAAGTAATAATGCAAAAAAAGGGAACAGACAAAGAAAGGACAATTTCAGCCATGAGGAAAACCGCATCCTTATGGCAGCCCATAGGACACATGGCAAACATCTGTTTGGTAAAGGGGAACCCAAACAAGGTGAGAGGACAAAAGCCTGTGATCAAGTTGTCCTAGAAATTAATACAGCCATTGGAAGAAACAGCACACCATTCAAGAAGAGTACAGATGATATAGTAGGATGTGCTAGAAGCAAGGAGAGGCAGAATGCAATTCCCCATACCAGCACTGTGGGGATGAGGCTACAACAATTATCGAGTTAACAACAAATGATGAATGCCTCCTCTACATGACACAGAAGATGATGGTACTGGAATAATCAGGGGTGGTGTGGGCACTGTCTGTTAACAATAACTGGAGCAGCAACACTTGTCTTCACGGGAATGTTGTCTCAAAAATAGCAACATATATTTATATAAAGAAATAAATGCTGACATGGAGTGATTAAATTAAACACATAATTACTATTAACAGGTGAACCTCCGGCAACTACATAGACAATAAAGGCAATGTGCATGGTTAGTGTCCCCCACACATCCTTTTTTGTTTTATGTTTTTTTAAACAAGAAATATCTTTATTAAATTATCACGTATGACGTAGGCAATCTTACATTTATATGTATAATTTCAGTTGCAAACATTATTCATTACAAACCATGTTTACACAAATGTAGTTGCAAACATTATGCATCACTTAATCTATCCAGTCAGTCTCAGTCAAGCACTACATAGTTCATTCATATCCTGCCTTCTTTTAAACCTCGTTCTTCCTCTGCATGCATTGATCTCACAATTCCCATTTTTTTCTATGTAATTTGCTCCTACCCTTTTCTAACGATCCTACATCTAGTTCTTTTATCTCCATTAATATAGTCTCTACTTTTAGTAAAGTTGATTTATAGTTTGATTTCCATTTTCTAGTTATTTTTTTTTTTTTATTGGCAGCCACCATAATTAGACTCAGGAAGGCCTTATTATGTCTAAGCAATTATGATTCTGTATCATAGCTGAAAAAATAATGTCCTTAGTCACAACAATTTGTTCACCCAGTATCTCTGACTGAGCAGTCTCCAGGGAATCTTTAAAGTCTGCCAACTCATTAAACTCCCAGAAAATATGTTCTCAGTTCTCACACTCGCAACATTTACTGTCTACCTGAGGAAAAATTCTTTGGAGTCTGCTTGGGGTATAAAATAAATATGTAAACACTTCTAAGCAAAAATCCTAAATCTTCTAGACTTTGTGGCATATTTGGGAGACATACATATATCCTTCTATTGTTTCTTTCTGAACTGCTTATCCAATCTCTCTTCCCAATAATTTCTAACCTCCTCTGATTGATTCTTATAGTTATGCAATATTTTATATGTTCTACTAATTATTCATTTCTTAATGGGAGCTTCTGTTCTAGATTCCTCTAAAAACTCTACCAGTGTTAGTCTTTTGTGTAGGATCCCCCTATTTCTTTCTCTTTGCTTATACTCTTATTGCAGTCCTTGATAGGGAAGGCAATCTCTAACCTGCAGTCCAGATGCGTTCTTGGCCTCTTCCCATTCCTCTCTAATTATTTCTTTCCAGTACCTTGGTTCCTTTCCAGTTTTCTCCAGTAAATTACAGCCCCCTCTCTTGCCTATTGTCTGTCGTAATTGCATTCATCTCTTTCAACAAAATCTCCTTTCTTCCATTCCCATGTTGACTTAATTTTTAGCATACTTTCTGCTACTTGATGAATATAATACTCTTTATGATTATTGTTATTCTCCTAGTACATGCTATTTTTATTAATAATGTTTTAAAATAATTTTTACAGTGTCAGCAGCAGAAAGAAGCAGTTGCACTATAGCAATACGCCTGGAGGATATGAACAACAGAATGGCTGTTGCAGATGATAATGATGATTACATAAATATAGCTATGAGGCAGCCTGTGGAAAATGGCATGCAGTCCAGTCCCCAAGCTGAATGGCAGGATCTCACCACGCAACATGTTAGTAACTCTGCAGGAAGTGACAGTACATTACAAAGTCAAGCAAATGCTGACATTACACTCACACTTGTATGGAAGCATATCCCCTGCACCTCTACACCAGTATCTCCAAACCAAGATGGGACACTTTCAGGATAATGGCAGACATTCAGAGGTAACAGTGTCCACAGTGACACGTTTACAAAGGGGAGCCAGGCACTTTCATTTGTAATAGCTACTCCCATAAACGTATACTACATTGGCTGCCCAGCAGCAAATGTGCTGTGGCATTGTTAGAGCTAACAGCACTGCCACAGAGAGCCAGCTGGAAATGGTCAGAGTCCTCCAGGGTATACATAAGGATTTCCATCACTGCAGGGAAATGAAACAAAGTAGGGATAATACCATGATCATGCTGATGTATAAAATAATGGCACAACAAGCATTCATGGCTGCCTCCATTCATACACTAGTTAGGACTTACCAAAGTCAACAGGAGTCAGTCTTGGAAAGGGAAGAGGGCAGAGTACTGTCCAGATATGTGGGAGTAGATCATATGAGACTACAAGTGCTTCTCAAGAAACAACTGCAATTAGTCAGGGGGTGGGGGTGGGGGTGAGAACAAGCACAACAGATTTCATGCAGACCACATCAACATTCTTGTACTCCTAGCAAAATTTCTCATTTGAGGTCCTGACCAGATTCCTGTAGTACTCTCAGATCAGTGTCTGAAGGATCACCTGCATCAAGCAGGACATGATATCTGACCAAATCAGCATCCAGCTCTCATGGTAACCCCTATACAAAATCACTTGTGCCATCACCTAGCCTATCTTTAGGAGATATGTGTGACATATTGACCTTGACCTACTGTGATTCAAGGATGACATTTCTGTTACTTACAATTTGACCTTCATAAACACAGCAAATGTTTAACTCGAAGGGGAATAAGATCATTTTTTTTTAAAAAGAGGGGACTTATGATGCCTTTCAACTGCATGCATTTTATTCTGGTAATGGTAATGCTTAAAACCTCATTGATCTAAGGAAAGAAATGTGGAAGTCATAACATAAGATTACAGTGATTAGCAGTATTCATACTGAAATGCACTGGCATTGTTAAAGCTGCCAGTTATGGACAACTTCAAAGTAGTAATACACACATTTTCAGGGAAACACTAACAAGAAAATTGCAGAATGAAATGAGAATTCTGCTGTGTAAACAAACACTGCTGCTACTTCACCATCACTACTGCACAAATGATGATATTTTTATCTATGAGGCCAGAAATTATTGTATACAACAACATAAAATAATCTGATGTGCAGTATCTCATCAAACACCATACTTTAAACTGAGAAAACATTGCATGACATAAAAAACAATACAATATATTTTTATTCAAATACTAGGTATGGACTTTAAATACTTAGTTCTAATTGATCTAATTGAGGACACCCAGTACATGCATACTTAGGTAAACCACCTCACTAGAATTTATTGTGAAACAGTTAAAAATGTGATTATTACTTATATGATGCCTTACAACATCACTGAACAGGAGTCAGTGAGCATTCAGGCATGACCTTTACAAACAATAATATTAATTTTTTAAAGGTGAAAAGGAATGTCAGATGAACATTGACAGTTGACCATGCACTACACAGTACAGCCCACAGATACTACTGCATGTATCAGTGATACTCTGTGTTTTTTTACAGGAAGGGAAACATTAACCAAAATGGCATGGTCCATATTTTTGGACTAGATACTGCCTCTTTATCTGAGCAGCCTTATGCTATGCACAAGTCTACCACATAAGGTCCCTTACTACTGTTGCTGACAGCTGGTCAGCATTAGACATAGTATGACTGGAACTGGGAGCTGTAGTGACAGCATAGATTACTTCAGCATCAGACCAGGGCATGATCACATTGTGCAGAATGCAATATGCTGTAAACATCCTGCAAGCAGTAGCAAGGTCATACTGATGGGCACCCCCAGACTCATCCAGGCACCTAAAATGTCTCTTCAGGAGGCCAAAGACCTTCTCAATGATAATATTGGTCTGGGACAGGACTACATCCAAGAACTGCTGCAGTATCTCTGAGGCAAAAGCCTGTGAGATACCCAAAGTGTCCCCAGTTTGACTTTGAAAGGTCTCCATGGCAAATATAGTGGGGGCTCTGTATACCTTAGTATCAAGAGGAATAGGAAGTCCACATATTCCTTCAGTACCCCTGTGGGGGTCATAGATACTAAGAGCCTTATAATATCCCTGTGCACTCTAAACCTATCTAATATTGCCTAATTATCAAAATTATAATGGGTTTTTCTCAGATTATATCTCCATTTTCTTGGTCAGTGGTTGAAGCTGGGAGCAAGTGGTTTTGATTTGGCCAAGACAAGCAGCTCATAATGGGAAACAGCAAAGCTAGCAGAAAGGGACAGCATCTTTGCTGATTGCAAAATAGACAGAATATGCTTGACTCATTCTTATATAATATATCTGTATATGGAGTGCAAAAGCAGGAAAATCTCACTATGAATCACAAATAAGTGAGAAAATGATTTATTAGCATATGCCATTTTGCATCATTTGTTATTTACTTCTCATTATGACTTCATATGCTTAGGCTTATTCGCAGTCATCGCTTGTTAGTATAAGTGGCCTCAATGAATCGTAGCTTGCTTGTGTTCATTCACAGACAGATCAGATAGTCTTAATGCATTCAAGTAATGACTATGAATACCACCCATGACAAACCAAGAATCAGGAACTGCCAGTATGCATGATTTCTCTACACTCATCACAATGTCAGCTAAATGCTGAAAATTTTCTAACTTTCATAACTAAGCCAAAGGAGACCACCACTCTGGTGGTGAGGCTATTGCATAATCACCAGTATAAAAAGTATAAAAGGCAAGACCAGGAGAGATCTGAGGCTCAAAGGAATGTCTGCATGAATATACCCAAAGGTTCAGTAATGAACATGAAAAGCAAAAACAAAAGAATGTACCTTTCTTTGGTTCCCTTGAATAGGGGAAGGACATTGTCCATTTAGTTACTTCCATGCCAATTGAGTCTTGCACAATGACTAACTCTACATAAAATGTTTGGACCATGACACCCTCGCCTTCTTCGAACCAACATAAATTATCATTTTTTCCCCAATTCCAGCCTGCTTTCTGTTCAGTGTTCTGCTTTTTAATAACTGCTTTTTAAAAACTGAAGACTCAGTATTAAAACCATTAACAACAGTAGATCAGTTTCTGTTTCCAACTTTCCAGAAGCATAGACATCCATATATGATATATAATCCAAAATGATAAAACCCTTCACTATGTGACCAAATAAAATTTCTTAACAAATTTAGTTTTCTTATTTAACAAACCCCAGCTTAATAGCATTTGAATAAAACAGAAAAACATGCAAAAGTAACAAAAGTATACCAACTATAACAATCCAACTACTGTACTTTATAACCCCTTCTGCCAGACACTACAGAAATAATGTATTTGAGTGCTCAATTTTGTCCTCAACTATTAGTATGCTATCTGCTGAAGGTACTGACCCCAAGGGCAACATTTGTTTACATGCTTCAGTTTCTGTTTCATTGGCTTCTTCTGCTCTGCTTCCCTCATTTCATCTGCTAGGCTCACTATCTTACTATCTCACACTTCTCTTTCTCACCCTTCTTCCCCTTCTTTTACTCACTGCTGTTTTTGCTGCCATGTCTATTGCCCATGCCAGTTGCTTCTTCTCATTTAGTTACTTGGGGTGTCTACCTAGCAGCATCCAAGAATCCATCAACAAAACTTTATTTTCAGTTGAACCCCATTACCAGTCAACCAGTGTCTTTCTGACATCCTTATAAAACCTAACATTCTCCAAAAATATATCTCCACTCCTACATCTCCAATATCCCCTGCTTGTTCCTGGGAATATTCTTTGCAATCTATCTGTGATGCAACAAAACTTATGAAGACACTTCCATACAAAATGTCAGAACCTCTGCAGCCTTCTTAACTTCCAACTCATCTTCCAAATCTGAATCCATTGACTAGACTCTGTCTGTTCCCCTAATATGCAGACCCATTCCATTCATATTCTGTCTGATTCTTCTGTCTTCTCCATAACAGAAAGTATAATCATGAAATTAAACCTTTCCCAACCCACCCTTTCTTTTTGGCTTCCACTATCCAAATAATAAGACTTGGCCAATTCCTTTGCAACTCTCATCCATGGCAGTTTGAGCAGTTCTTTTTATATGGCACAATGATAAGGATACATTTGGCAAAGTCAATCTACTTCTAGTTTCTTCCCATTTTAGTACCTCTCCCTTTTTAATTAACTGGCTCCAATACTTTATCTGAGTCTTCATGCACACCTGCCTCCTGAATGCAGATTGACCAGTGACATTCTTTATTCACTTCCTAATGAGGGGTATCATGTCTCTCCTTTCCTGCCAACATTTAACTCATTCCCTCCAGCAGAGCTCTTTTGAGTGTGTACCTTTAACTCACAGTGGGTGTGACTTCAGCCTTTAAAAAATAAATTTATCACCTTACAGTTCTAACAAGTACTTACTGACAGAGGTCATATATCAATACAATTGTGTTTGCCATCATATATGCTTCAAGATAAAATATTCTGATGCCTTGTATGTAGCACAGTTTTGGAATTATTAATGTAAATATGAACAGGCAATATTTGAAGCCTAGAGGAGCAGTGAGGTAACTGCAGAAACACCTGGAGACATCACTCGGCTGTAATGAGTTAAACTAAAATAACTTAGTGACTTCCTAACAATATTTAACAGTGGTGGGAATGCTACTACCTGGGCATTCCCAAGCCAAAGTACCTCAAAAAATGCCACATTTTGTAACCCACCTATTCTGTTATTTTCCTTTACCATCTTTGTCCAAACTGCCCTGCTACTTTACGATTAAACCTACTGTACTGTCTTCATGTATTGCTTAATATCATTTTTTCCCAGTCCTCCTCTCTATGTAGTTAATATATGTCTAATCCATTTTATCTGGTGTGTATAGCATATTCAAATGAAATCTTTTTTTTTCTTTTTGTCTAATCCAGTACATTTAAGGAATGCCAAAATACTGCCGAAGGTACAGCACACATTGTGTAAATTATTTTCTTACTTGTACCAGCTGTAATAAATCCAAACCTAGCAACTTCCAAGTTTGCAAGTTTTTAAACACCTCCCATATTGCTTCTCATACGCACCTCCAAGATTCTTTATCATTTTCTGTAAACCATACTCCCAAATATTTAATTCCTTCTTTCCCTCCTCTATCCTATTTTGCTTTTGTTTACTGAGTTTGTCCTACTGGGTTTAATCAAATGCATCTTTTCTGTGGAGGTCTAGGGAGAAAAGCTCAGACATATTACAAACATTTTTAAATAGACACTCAATATGCATAAACAGAAGATAAAAGAACAGTTACACATACATTTGATAATTAGATTGCATTCATATAAAATAAAGACAAGTATTACAGCATAAAAGATACTTATGCATTTAGTAGATATTGAAATGGAGCATTTGAAGATGTCTAGTAGTGGGTTTGTCAAATAGGTTGCAGACTCTCAACATCATAGATCTGCTTTCAATTGACAAAGAGACCACAAACTCACTGCACCGAAAGCTGACTTGCACGGAAACTGAAAATGCTGAAAGCTGAATTAGCAAAATGTACTTGAAAGTTGAATATAGGGCATACCACTTTAAATTTAAGAAGGAAGTGTTAATAGCTGTATGAACATACTGGCATGCACAGTCTTGGATTTGTACAGAATTGTTCCCAGAGTCCTGCATGAAATATA